>NW_022280056.1:2164250-2179951 GCF_004355925.1 Anarrhichthys ocellatus
GTGTGTGTGTGTGTGTGTGTGTGTGTGTGTGTGTGTGTGTGTGTGTGCTGCTGCTGTTCATTCAGGCTGAACTGTGATTTCATTCCTTCTGGGGATTCCTGGTCTAAAGTGTAACTGTAAGCTGTTGTCTTTTTTTTAACTGGCTACACAGGAACTGAGGAGGAAGACAGCAGAAATCCATTAACATCCCGACCCGGTTGTCGCTGCTTTTTTCCAGACTGAGGAGGAAACGTCTCGCTGGTTGGCTGAAAGATCCATTGAACTCTCTAAATTGTTAATACAGCCAGTGTGAGCAAATGGTGTCCGCTGCAGAGGGCAGCTGCACACCGACTCTGTTCATATTGACTGAGCTGACAACGTTCCCAACAACTATAATGATGGCTTCGCGCTCCCTCTGCAAGGGATGTCATTTTAAGGATAATGCACGATTTTCTCATAAGATGGTTAATTACATATGCAGCATCTCTGTAAGGTCTTATTGGTCTTTTACATGACGTGTGGACTTGAATAAATGCTACCTTACAGCCCTCCTTAATGATTATTTTAGGTTTGATACTCTTCGATGTCGTATAAATTTGCTCTTACTGATATGATTCATGGAGATGGTCTTTTGAAGGAAAACGCACAAAAATGTGGAATAACTTTTTCATAAGATAACACATGAACCGTTGTATGAGGATGTGTCATTTTGTGTATTTAGTGTGAGTAAGTTTGTGACCTATAGCTGTCATGTTGTAAAATATGTTTCTGAAAACATTTGAGGTGAGAAATAAGCAGAATCTGGATTCATATTTGATATTTGCATTTAAAGAGACTAAACAATAAATTAGTTAATTGCAAAAATGTTAAACAGATTCATTGATAATGGAAATAATCATCGCCGTAGTTGCAGCCCCAGTAGCAGCAACCTTTTGAAACAGGAATAAAAGGGCTTCATGGGAAATGCAACACTAACAATCACCCTCCTGTTCTCTCATTTGTTTACAATAATTATTTCAAGGTAATTTGTTTATGGATGTTGCTGATCATCATTTCACAGCTAACCCTAACCCTCGTGGGTGGGTGGATATGAATTAGCAAAAAGTAAGTATTTGCTTTGTTGTATAACATGCTGTAGTCTGTTTACGCGCATAATTAAATACTGTCATATGGGATGATCATCAACACACCTGTCAACAGAGACAGCAGCGAGTGTGAAGCTGCTGGCGTACATGGTGAGGTTGATGAAGAAGTGGACCACTTTGCACATGAAGGAGCCGAACACCCAGCCCTCCAGAGAGTAGATGGTGGCTTGGAAAGGAACGCAGAAGATGATGAAGAAGAAGTCGGCCACGCTCAGGTTGAGTATGAACAGGTTGGTTGTGTTGTAGCCCACCTGCCCGCTCCGCAGAAGCACGGCGAGCACCAGGCTGTTGCCGATGGTGCCCAGCAGGAAGATGAGGGAGAAAACCACCGATACAATCACACTGGTCGGGTTCAGCTGGTAGCTTTCAGATACATTCGCCAGCCCTCCCGGCCAGCCGAAATCCTCAAAGTCAGACATTTCTGAAATAGGAAATAGGAGAAGAGAGAAGATGCATGATGAATATAATTTATAATCACTATCTTAGAGCTTTTGATTGTTTTACTACGTCTTCTGGGTGGAAATCTTCAATCACATCAACTGAGAGTACTGTACCTCAAATTCAGACTGGCCAATCAAACCGTAGCTTCAGCCAGCTCTGACCAGGGTCTGAAAACTCCCCGACTGTGCTCATTTAATTCAGATTTTACTAATTTTCAGGCTGGGTTTGTGGATTTGGAGCTAGTCATGGTTAAACGTTGCGTAACAGTGATACAGGTTACCTAGAAACGTTAGAAGGATATACCTTTCTAAAACGTTACGTTTCTATGTTAGAACCTGTGGAGCTAACATTAGCAGAGTACGTTAGCACTTCTATGCTACGCTAGCTACTGAAGGTCTACTGAATGTAAACACATGCTGCTTTTGTTTTTTAATGATTGTACCAGTGAAAAAAAGACCTACCCAGCTTTACAGTAACAGTGTTGATCCTTAATTCTATTGTCTTCTGTCTCGATCGCCGGTGATGTGGTGGTTCACTTCTAAACTGTGATCTGTAGCTTTAGCTTCTATCTTTATCTTTTTAACCTGTTTTCACTGCTGAATCAGTTTGACATCCTGGATATATCCTTCAAACACAAATTGCAGATCCTTCAGTCCGCTTCTTTCGGAAATCGTTTTTCGTCAAGATAATACTTATGAGTTCAGTTAGTGACAGTGTGGGCTCCATGGTAACTCTTGAAGTAGCAGCAGGGCCCGGGCTTAGTGAAGGGTTACTTTCGTACAGATCCTTTGAAGACGGGGCTCATGCACTTCCAGTTAAAACCCAAAAGAGCTCACTCAGAAGGGCTTTAATGATGAGTCTCTGCAACTTTTAAAATTATACTAAAAAGGTTGACAAGCCTGCATGCACCAGAAGATTTCTTTATCCAATTAGTCCCCAGTGGAGGCATGTCACGCATATTATTAAGACAAGAGTGAGAGGCTGTTTTTAATTGGCTAGTGATGCATTATCCAATGTGTCCAGGGAATATTTTCACTGTTTAATTAAAAATAAGGTTGCAAAGTCAATCTAAATGGAGATGTTACCAGCCTAATTTAAATGGTAATGCTTCATTCACACTTTGTATTACGGCTTTTATTTTATTTTTTTAAGGGTTTGCTTAACACAGTGAGAAATGAGGGTCCCCTTTAAATTGAAGATTTGATGCTTTTCCATGTAGTCAATACATCGCGGAGATAAGTTGGCTTCAAATATGAACATACGGTTTTCAAATAAGTGGGTAGCCACTTGCAGCCAGCAATTGGCCTCCTCTCCTCTCCGAGAAGAAATTGTGTTTTAAAACCAGAGATGGCTTAGTGCCATCTTCTGTTATGTTCACTCTCTATAAAGATAAAGAGCAGGAGTCCATCTCAGCTGGGGGATCTTTGCTATGAGCCACAACACATCATCCATTCACGATAAGCAGTGTCTAAGCCCTGCAATTTCTGACCAGTAATGGCGTCACATTGGACCCTCTGACGTGTTGCAGTTTTATAGAAGCAGGCTCTCTCAGGCTGGCGAGTCGTGCAAAATTGAGGCTTGAAAGTAAAGAGGTGCTCTTGATGGTAAAGTAGATGAGCTACAGCGAGAATCACACACACGCATGTCCCCAAACATTTTATTTAATCCCATCCATCCAACAAAGAGTTCAATTCTGAATGAAATGAGCAGCTGAGACAACAAACCCTGTGTGTTTGGTCAGTGAGCTGTTTGTAAAGAATTGGGTGACATCTACAGACTAAATCCAAATAAGGACGTGACATGACAAGAGCATTTAGTAGTAGATAAACTGCCATGGTCCTTGATTTTAGTTTGAAAGTGCACTCATGTTTTGTTTTACTTCCCGTCTGTGTGTTTTCCCGCCTTTTTGATTGTCTGCCCCGCCCTGATTAGTTTCACCTGTCCCTCATTAGTCCTGCACTCCTCTCACTTCCTGCTCACCTGTTCTCACTTCCCCAATTAAGCATTCACCATTTATCTCGATCGCTGTTCTTTTGTTGCTACACAGAGCTTTGTTTGCCTGTTTCTGAACTATTTGTGCAACCCTGTCCTCTACAGCATTAGGTTCCCATACAACTATGCTGCACTGTCAATTATGTTTCGAGGGAAAGGTACATTCTCCTGGCCTTGCAGTATTAAACAGTTTGAAACACGTGGTTAACGTTGTATATTGAAACAAAAAAATATATATCCTACAAACCTACTTGGTTAGGTAAAAACTGCCGAAAGTACTTATGTCGAGGCAACAACAGTACTTGGTTATGTCGAGGCATTCGCATTCGCACCTTCTATTATTACTGCAATTATTTTGTTGAGGTTGTAAAGAGCACATCTGAAACTACATTACCAACTGCTATTCAAAAACCTCAGAGGTAATGATGGGCAGCTGGAAGCAGATGCAGCATATCTGCTTCAAGTGTATTTTAATCAGCTCTTCGTGCTGATTTCTGGTAAAATAAATCGAAGGAATTCCCATTTTTCTGCCAATGCAGACTTCCAAGCAAGGCTTGTTCATTCATCGCTGACCGCTCCTAAATGGGCTGTCTCCTATGGGAAAGAAACTCCATGTCACATCACCTTCAAACGGTGGCTTTCATTTGGAAATGTGAATTTTGTCTGAGCCTTTTCGTGTGGAAACAAAACCCATATTGAGCTACAGTAGAGAATGTGGATCCAATTCTGTTAAATCCGTGGTTAACTCCATAGAATTGATGAAAAATGGAAACAACCCACATATTTGATAACCCCATATGCCAAGCTAAGGCTACAACCATAAGGTTTTTTCAGACTAAATTATTTTTCTTGGAATCACCCTAAAGCAAGAATGTAGCTTGATCCGAGTTGAACTGAATAGGCATGAATGAAGGTTGCTAATTATCCCTCCTAAATTAACAGACTGGCTTTTTATATGCAAGACATGACGCATCACTATACAATGCCCCATCGCAGATCTGTGGCAGAACAAATGTGATCATTTACAAAAGTCATGAAGCTGAAATGAAATAGCAGCGCTGAGAAGCTCAGACTGCAGCAAAGCAACTTGTTGATGGACAGATTCGATTTTATTTCGACGAAATCAATCACAGAAGTGTTATCTTTTTATGACAGTAAAGCAAAATCATACAGGGAACTAATATTCTGTAAATACAGACCAACACCAACTGATATCTTGTGAGAGTATTTTAATGCACCCTCTGGCTTTCATACTCAAATCTCAGCAATAACCAGCATGAAATTAATTAAACATTAAACTTTCAACAGCCTTTGAGTGTGATGCCAGTCTATTTGCATAATCACAATCGTGACTGAGAGCAAAATGAAGAGGATGCACTGATTACAGGCAAATGAATGACACTCTAAAGTGGAGATTGTCGGAATGTGTTCTTCTAAACCTCATAAAGGGTTATAGCGTCGGCTGGTCGGTGCTGCAGAGAAATGTTCCTCATAGCTCTGTGTCAATGCCTGACTTCAGCAGCCTCTTTCATGGTGAGGCTGATTCCCCATTCTTCCCACAAGGAAAGACAATATGGACTGATAATACACATCCGACTGCAGTGGGATATCAGGGCTTCGACTCCGGTCAGAACCTGTGCAAGAGTCTCAGGGGGGATCCGAACAAACAGGGGCATACATGCAGTACAGGAGCTTTATGAGCTGGTAACAGAGCGTGTGGGACATTTGGCTGAGCTCGGTGTGGCTGTCGTAAGGGCACAATTAGAGTTTTTGGAAAATGATGCAATGAAAAGTGAAAACAGCAGAGCCAGAGATTAGGAGGGTGATGATGGGGCTGTAGCACAACCCAAACCAGACTCTGTGGGAAAACATCTTCATTGTCACAGGAGAGTCTTCAACATTAACATAAATGATGAGCGGGCACACATAAGACAACAGAATACATCCCCATATTTTGCATCTTTATCAATAAACAACGCCAGAATAAGTCATGTGATATTAAAGGCAGGTGGTAACACGGATTAAAAACATAACTTTAGGTATCAGCCGAGCAACTTCAACATTTCTGCATCTTGTAATCAGATGAATAAAAAGAAGATGCTGATTGTGTGTCATAAATGTGAAATGCAAATGCTCTTACCAGCATTTCCATTGCACACAAGCAGCAGAATCAGCATGCAGCTCATGGCAGATGCAGCATGATAAACCTACCAGGCTGATGATGGGTGGACAGCATCCAAAGCTTCCTCTCAGATCAAGAAGGAGACTCCCAGCAGACCTGCTTCCTTGCTCATACTCTCTACACCGAAGCCTGTTCTCCCTGTGTACGTCGCTATCTGCCTGTGTTGCTGGTATCTTACTCTTTCTCCGCCTCCCCTCCCCCCCTCCCCTCATCCAACCCAACCACTCTCCCCCTAGTGAGGACTCCTCCGCCACAATCACTTTAATGTTCACTCTACACTGCAGAAAAGGATTGCAGAGCGGAGGTATGTAGGGAGGCTGCAGCGCCCGGTAATCTATTCACAATCAGTGCATAATCAGGAGGGTTACCTGACAAATAACCCTACACAACATCGATCGCTGCACATACACCCAGATCAGTCTTAAAATGAGGCAGTGACCTTTGCATTTGCATTAATCCTCACCATGGCTTGTTATGTAATGAGTGAAACCGTTGTCTGCTGAGAGGGAACACGTTTCAATTTAGAAAATCAATTCAGGAGGAGCACAAGAAAGATCGTGCTGTCTGTGTGACATTGTTGGAGCGGTAATTTGTGGGTAACATTCCTAAGCATGTTATTTATTTACTAACCCACAAATCTAACTTTTAGAATGAGATTAATCACTTCAGGAATTGGATGCATGTATTAAAAACTCATTTTCATATTGATGTGCGAGACTACGTGGTTTGGGTAACAAATCTTGTGCTTTCGGCGATGTTTAAGGTGCATCTTTATTCATGACCATGGTGTCAATAACACCACCTCAAGCTAAACATTAATGCCTAATAGTTGAGGGATCTCAGTGGTTAACAGCTTTGGAGGGTTTAGAAACAGTTATATGACCATTGAACAGTCTTGACCAACAGGAAATGTTATCATGAAATGCATGAAAGTCTCTCTTACTTGATGTTAAAAGCAGATTAATAAATGTATTACTTTTTTATTTTTTATTTATCTGACTCCTCCTGACACATGTGCACTTGGCTTCATATTTACATAATAGTATTGAGAATGCAATGTCCACATGTGGATGAGTCTTCCTTTGGCTTTCTGCTGCTCTTTTTAACCCAATCCCCTTTCCCAATTATTGTACCTCCAGGCAACCATCAAACTATCTAGCGAGCACCTGTTGGCTACTGCACCTCTAATACAGGACCAGAAGGGGGTCAGAAGGGCTCCTGTTATGGGAGGTACTAACACCTTGGTAGTGAAGTATTGACTTTCCCCTCGTTTATTTACTCACTGGTTCAATTTCAAACCCAGATGCGTCATCGTCAGTGTGAGTAGAAAACATTTTGCCAAACCAACAACAATCCTGATTCAAGATGCAACCTTCCAACCTTCAGTCTGACACGTCCCTGCCTCCACAAGTTCTGACATGCGGTCTGAGCTGCTGTCAGCAGGCATCCATCAACGGACTGCAGGACATCGGGTCAGACAAGGCAGGACGGAGCATCATGTCCACACGGAGAGACAACCTGTGGGAAACAAAAGCAGGCTTTTTCATCCATTACTTTACAATGTTTGTACTGATGGCCCTTTATGTCATGTCTTCTTGCACTTAAAGGTTTTTAAATATTTTTGCCTTGTTTCTACAATATTTGACAGTGACATGGCAAATTTGAAATTCATCTCATGGTTCAAGCCCCCCCCCCCACAAAGTTATAAACTACTAACATCTCCTCAGGTTACATGTACTGACAACCAGCACTGGATTACAAAGTTTGATTCTGGTTATCTAACAGCCTTCTTTAAAAAAGGAAGAGGAGGAATGTGGCCGGATAGTTTGGTCGATGAGGAATTCTCGTCTCAGCGTAAGGAAAATGAACATTCAGAAATTCCTCTGGGTGTTGTTTTCAAGTCAGCGTTTCCATGGCAACCACAGATTGAAAGGATGGCAAACACACAGGATTGATTTCCAGAGCAGAGCAGAAGGAGGAGCATGACATTTTACAGAGTAGTCTGCATAGAATAGTGAACTGGTGAATTATTAAAAAGCAGCTTCAGGCCGAACAGAAAAAAATATTTCTTCTGCTAACTTAAACCCGAAAGAGAAGTCTCTGTAGACGGAATCTGAAGAGGAGCCATTCTGTTACTGTTTGCCAACAAGAATACAATCAAATCCAGACGCCCCTAATGAAATTACGCATGTGGCAACACTCATCAGTTGATTTTTTCCACTTAACATCCTTTCAAGACTAAGAAAGATTGTGTGACATGACCCCAACCGTCTTCTGTTTTACAAATATTTTATTTAATGCTCATCATTGTATTCAGAGAGGCGCCATCACAAAAAGCAGAATATTCTGCAGTGTACCAGTGACATGAGCTGACTGTTTCTGAGCTGATGAAAGCAGTGAAATGTGCACAGCGTCGGTGTCGACAAGCAATCAAATTACTCTTGTAATAAAAGTGTGATAAAAATACTGATGGAATCATTAACTTCAAGATGCAACATTTCTGTTCTCAACTCAATTAGGCTGATCAGACCATCTAATTAATAAGTAAATATTGACGTTTTACGTTAGAAATCAATTACATTGTGAGTGACTGGTTTATATTCTGCATGTGGATCTTGCTCTATTGGTCCCCTCTCAGTGCAGAAGACTAATCACAACAACAGCCACAGAGGAAATTAGAGGTATGTATCTAAGGTGAAGTGCTAACCTCACACATGATCACTGGAGCGTTTTCATTAGCTTGAACTTGCTCATGTACAGAATCGAGTGAAATAAAAGAGAAGTGCCTGCACTGTGCTGATGGATCAGCTGCTCCAGTGGTGGAAGAAGTACTCGTACTAGATGTTTTACTTAAGTAAAAGTAACAATAAAACAATTTGAAAATACACCATTGCAAAAAGGTCCTGCATTCAAAGTAAAAGCACAGAAGTAAAATGAAGTTAATTGTACTTAAAGTATTAAGTAAGAGCACTCATTCCATAGAAAAATTACCTCTGTGGCTGATACATCATTTCAAATTATATTAATATTGTTATTACTGATGTATCAATATGCAAGAAGCATTTTACTGTTGTAGCTGGTCCAGGTCGGGCAACCCATGGACTGTATATAAGAAGTGGACACAGTCGTTGTGACGTCACCCATTGGTTTGTGGACTGCTGTTTTGAAGCCTTGAGTTCAGTGCAATGTGCATACATAGATATTGGTAGAAATCGGTACGGACAGAGAGACAGAATTGCGATTTTGGCTAATTAGTAGTCAATAAAAACAATTTGCTAAATTAGTAAAAGTACTAATAAAAAGCACCAGTAACGTGCACAATGTTTACTGGTAATAAATCAAGTGAGAGGTAGGGTCATTTTCTCATAGGCCCTACAATCAGACTTCTCTTTGCAACCAGAAGAGTCGCCCCCTGACGGCCATTAGAGAGGATGCAGGTTTAAGACACTTCCACATTGACTTCTCTTCTCAGAACTGTAGGTTGCAGCTTGGGGTCACCAAGTAAATCTGGGGCGTCATGTTTGAGATGATTCAAAGGGTGGGAAAGAAGGAAAAACATTCAGCGACACACATTTGCATTTATTTATCTGGACTTTTCTCTTAGCTTTGCTTCTTTGTAAAGTAATCATAGACATCTGAATCGTGACTATAGACTCTGATTTTTCTATGAAAGGCAAAAACAATTGTCAAGTTAAGTTCAAGTACCTCAAACTTGTACTGTAGTATAGTATTTTAGTAAATGTACTTTCTACCGCTGGCTATGTCATGTCATGGTCTCAGATTGTGATGAACTAGTTTGTCTTTTAGCAGTATGGCTAAATGGTATGCACACAAAACAGAACACAAATTCAGTGTGTTCAGTACAGGAAAAGGCCGACTGAACTATTTCTCCAGAGATGTGAAGAGTTTACCTCGTGTATACACCACTCTGAATCAGAATGGCATGTCTCTATATCGTCAATAAGTCCTCTTGGTACTGCTGCATGACTCCTACCTTCATTATTTTTTGAAATGCACCACTTTCAATGATTTTTACAAGGAAAAAAAGAAGAATGGAATACATTACGAAAGTTGGTTAAAAAAATAAAGCCTTGACCTACTGTATTCATACACCTCCATTCAAACTATGTTGGAAGCCGGCAAGGCTACTGGCGCTGGTTGAATCATTACTCACTCATCCTACACAAACTCGGTAATGTTACAAAGAACAAGTAGTACAAGCTGAAATTGAAGTACTTGTTTTTTAAAAGAGATGACCGTGGGAGAAATATTTGAATGGAAAGAAAGGAGGCAAGACGTTTGCATATCAGCTGATGTATAATGTGAAAGTAAATATTCGGTGACTGACTGGAACTACAGATATCAATGGTTCACAACAGATAATGAATACAACCCTTCAGAATAGATATTTCCAGAAGTGAATGCACTGGCTAACAAAATGTCTCATAAATATTAAGACTCATCGTCTAAACTTGGAGAAGATCATGGATTGTCTGTTCACCGCCTTGGTCCAGAGTGAAATATCTCAACAACCACTGGATGAATTGTATTGTACAGACGTTCATGGTGCCCAGAGGATGGATCCTAAAAACGTTGGTGATCCTCTGAGTTTTTCTCTACACATTTGTGGCTTTGAGTCAAATGTTTCAACAACTATTGTATGCATTGCCATGAAATGGGGATCAGACATTCATGCTCCTTCAGGATGAATTGTAACAACTTTGGAGATCCCCTTTGTTTACCTCTAGCACCATCATAAGGTCAATATTTTAATTTGCCCTACACTTTGGTTTACAACCACATTTTTTAAAAACTAATGTCATTCACACCAGCTTAAGCTATATTTTGTGTTTAGTCCTGAAATGTTAGCATGCTTACTTACAAGAACAGTGTGTAGGATTAACGGAACGGACAAACCAAACACTGGCTTTAGCGGGGGTCTTTCACGTTCTTTAGGTAACCTGAAGGCCAGCGTATAGTTCTCCAACTTGCTTGGAATTGAGGGGTGCCACTAAGACTAACACACTGCCACTAGAATGGTGAACATGGTTATACCTACTAACTCTTTTAGTCTTGTTATAATGGCAAAGCTTATGGATTTAATTACCTTTTTATATGAAAGCTAAACTAATTATACATTTTAAATGAGCATGGTGTTGCAGGAAATCTCTCGTCAGCAGGCAGCCCATTTCATAGAGCATAGCTGTTTGCATAGCTTTGCTGTGAGTGTTGGGGCTGTGAGTGAGAGGAAAAGAAATGAAAAGCAAGACATGGATTTCGCCTCAGCAGCAGACTCTTCACAGTGTTAACATGAGGTTTGATTGCAGACTGAAATACATGCATTGCAAAATGCCACCACAGGTCAGTCCAGGTGTCAGTTACATACATGGATATATAATTATCCCCTGGTTGTCATAGAAACCAACTCAGATGATGTCATGAGTGTGCTTTATGTTGAGTTCGCCATATTTGTCTTGGGGTGTGATACCGCCGGGGGTTGTTTTTCAGAGTGCCGGTTACATAAAAAGAAGCCTGTGAGGCTGAGCGGAGCCTCTGTAAGCAGGCATCTTCTTCAAAGCGCCTTTTGCTTTTTTTGTTAGAGAGCCTGAAGTTGACGATATTTCAACTCTTCAGAATTTGGCAGAGCCACTTTCTGGCATCTGACAGTTTAGAAGGTATGTTAACCCGCATTGTTCTCTCTCCACGGCGATTAGACTGAGCAGTGGAGCTGGACAAATGCCACCATCGAGTGGATCCAGGGACAGCAGTGGCCATTAGAATTCTAGGATTATTGGTGTACAGACGGTATTTTCTCCTCTCATTGCAATAACATACTCATTTCTGCCACTTTCCTCCCCTACAAGCATTTTTCTTCATACTGCAAACATGATTACTGTTATTTGTTCAAGCATCCAGCTCCACATTCAAGTCTGTGGTTGGTGATGTATTGCATGCACTAAAGCCATGGCTATATGGATTTGTTGGCAGTGTCTTTCAAAAGACCTTTGTTAGACAGTCGTGGGATGTACAAGCCTGCTGTCAATACAGGTTGATTTTGTTTTGACCCCAATCTTTAATGTCGCACTGATGCTGAACAGAGAATGCTTGGCTTCATGGAGGAGCTTCCAGCAAACATTCATTAGCCTCAGAAACACCACTTCAAACAAAACATCACCAAAACAACAGATGGACAGCGCTCACTGTGCCATGAACATATCATTGGCGTTTTATTTTATTTTTGTTGGATAAACCACAACTCCTTAGCCTCAGATTTGCTTTTCTTCAGACAATTGAGACTGCCGAGATCCCACAAAAGACTCAAAAGGTCTGCCCTTTGACTCAGACAGAAGAACACGATGTCCCTAATGCTCTATAATGTGTGTTCACACACATGGGAAATACTCCAACTCAGCACACCACAGCCTCATCTGTTCACTTAAAAATAAAATTCTGATTCATTATTAAAACCAGATGAACCTGACTGCAGAAATGCTGCTCATTACGGCTTAAATCAATTGTTGAGTTGTGGAAATGTCCTAAGAAGTGGGTTACCATGGATATGTATGTAAGCAAGAAGCAAAGATTTCTTCTAAACAAATGTTGTGAATCTGATATTATTTAATGATATTCAAAACATCACACATATTTACATATAAACGGAGGGTTAGTTCAGGTAGAGCACTGAAGTCGCGCTTGTATTGGCTAATTGGTATCAACTGTTTACAAGTTTTGGGAGAGAACTTGTTTTCTGGGGTGATGTAGGTTCATATATCAACCTCTACTTCTCTTATACAGGCCATGATGTATCCTAGTGATTATAGGGACCCCTGACTTTCCCTCTAGCGCCAACATGAGGTTGACATTTTTGGATGGACTGCCATGAATTTCCCCCGATTTGTACTCACTTTCACTTTTCATCTATCGCTATCAGGACAAAGTTAAATTTGGGTTGATCACCAATTTCTTGCAAAACTAATGACATTCCCATCAGCCTCAACCGTACTTCGTATTTAGTGCCAATTAGCAAATGTTAGCATGCTACACGCTAAGCCAGAATGGGGATTTTGGTAAATATTATACCTGCTAAACATCAGCATGTTAGCACTGCTACTGTGTGCCTGGTGATAGCTTCCAGCTCAAGCACCGTTGTGCCTCTACACAGTCTGCACTGTAGAGTCTTTGTCTTCTTTCCTTGATGTGTCACTGAGAATCAGGTCTTCTTTGACTTCCCAGTCGTGCATTTAACACAACCGTTTAGTTTTTGCTCTGGAACACCTATGAGTTGAAATGGTTGCTGTAGCTGGACAGAGGTCTTAATGCTCGGCTACATCCTCTGTGGATGTCCGACATGCTTCAACAAATCCGTGATGATGAGTCCACTGTGTGGCTGAGCAGTGAAACACAGAGAATAAGCCACGGTCTGTTAAAGCTGTGTCTTTGTAATGAAACAAAATTGTCTCTGAGGAACACGCATGACTTGCTGAAATAATCTTCTCTGTGATATAAATTTGATACCCAGAAGAGGGCCTCACCCCGGACGGGACCCGAGTCACCTGAACTTGTATTTTATTCGTCATGTTGCATGTTGCCCTTCTCTGCTTCTCATTTCTCACCAGATTCATACGTCACACAGATCATTACGAGCAGGAGCACAGAGCCACAGAACTGAAGAATGACGATTTGATCAATGGAAGCTGAAGTGGGGGAAAAAGGCAGCACTCAGAAATGCCAGAACAGAGTTTCAATCCTCTCCTGATGTTCATCCATATCTTCAGATATAGAACGTTGTATAACCCAACTGGAAAAGAAAAATTACCTCTGGTGAATTGGCTCAACTTTGAACATTTGAACCTTAAACCAACCACAACCCTGAATGACAGAACAATCCAACCCATCCAGTAGTTTGCATCGTGTGTCTGTTTGTGATGTATCCTTTTTTTTTGCTTTTAGTATAGAAACCAGTGTACTTTTTGTTTTTTACTTACAGGAAGTGATATAAGATTTGTGCGTGGTAAGTACATCAATGAAACTGCAACCTTGGAATATCACTATAGCAGCGTTCCAAATCGCTTACCTTTTCTTTTTACTTTTAGTACATACTGCAGCTGCCCTTACAAAGAACTTACTGTTGCATGCAGTATGCATTCAATTGGGACTTACTACTTCGTCATACTGTTGCACCTTGAACTTTGAATGCAACAGGATGAAGTTGGGCATCCTGGTATTTTTGGTATACTGCATTCGACATGCAATGTACAGGGACATACTACATATTTTTCTGGCATACTTAATATTATGCGTATTGGGATGCACAGTGCCAATTCACAAAAAAATATAAATATTTCCAAACAATTTACGTATTTACTGTTAAGATATTTATATAATACTTTATTTTTTGTTTTCTAGGATACAACTTCTCATAATATGTTGTGCTGTTGCGAGCTCCACTCACTAATGGGAGACAACCTGTACAAGTTGAGCGTCTTAGTATATGCAAACTGACTATTACAGGTGTACTTCATTTTTTCACTGGTCCAAGTAACTTCTTAGCAGCTGGTGCATGCTGGGATATGTACTGTAGCTTCAGCCTCAGTGTGATATTATGTATGTAGCATCATATGCATATTGTATGCTTATCAAAAAATGAGTCTTGTTTAAAATGAGTCAGCTGGGAACATTAATGATGGCTGAAGTGAAGGGGGGTGGGGCTTAGCGAATTTTAGGTGCTGTGTTTGATTCAGGTGGTGACTGACTGGCCTCTTCAAACTGGCAGGAGAAGAGTGATGATGTTGTCCACCTCTGCTCCCTTTAGTCATCCGTACACTTTTACTCACTTTGTGAAAAGGTATATGTGAAATCAATCAATTCAATCTCAAAGCCCATTTACTCGAGTACAATGTCCTTGTTTGTGTGTGCGCACAATAAGGTTTTACTGTGTCCCTTGCCCTGACCTGCTTTAAGCCTGTATACCACTCATCTGAACATTTTACAGTGAAGGGGAAAAAAAGAATTACACTCGAGTCTCTTCCATTTTCACAGCCCAATGAGTGTCAAGTATACCTATAGAAAGAAAATCATACCCACTGAGTTTTAAGAGCTCTTACTGTCAGCCTCTGGCTGTCTGTGTTTTAAATGGCTGTAATTAATGTTATTTTCCACTGTGCTCTTATCTGTATTTAATCCTGAATAATCAAAGATATGAATGGCACTCTTGGTACATATTTCAAATTCATTATATACATTTCAGCATGTGGTATGTAGAGCAGCATGCACAATACAAGCATCGTTTCTTGGTTGCTGCTGATAATACTGCAGTATTGTTTTCCCTTTCAGTTCTGCAGCTTTGGGAACATGATGAATAACCAACGGTGCCAAGTAATAAGTATGGGGATGCCAAATAGTGTCAGCTGTGTGGGTTTTATGGCCTGTTTGTGCCAGACCAGGAGCTGGTGCTGCTGGTGAACCAGTCGGACATCTCAACAAAAGATGATATGTGTTGTAGCTGATGAGTTTCTCCATATTCATTCACCATCTGGTCCAAAATGAAATCCTCACATGAGCCCTCTGCATTAGTGAATCTGTTTCAAGCACACATTGTTGTTACCATAGCAATCTATTCCGTGGAAAAACAACAACCTGAAAACCTACTTGTTAAAAAGAGAGAGTGCATTTTATTTGTGGCTGTGTATTTGGATCTGAATAAACCCTTTCAGCAGAGGGGTCCTGCCGCTGTTAGGCTGCATCTCACAACTTTTCCATCGATGCCGACCCAACAACCCAACCCTGCTCTGATGTGTAATGACATATGTGATGACCAGGAAGTTGACGCTCTGTGTTTTCCTCCTGGGCCCTGCAGGTCGTACATCTCCAGCTGGGAAACAAGTCTCCACCTGTGACACTGATGCCTGTTGCATTTGTGTGTGTGTGTGTGTGTGTGTGTGTGTGTGTGTGTGTGTGTGTGT
>NW_022280056.1:2179961-2192461 GCF_004355925.1 Anarrhichthys ocellatus
GTGTGTGTGTGTGTGTGTGTGTGTGTGTGTGTGTGTGTGTGTGTGTGAACAATCACTTTGCAGTTTTTACGGAAACATGGTAAAATAATTGTAACCATTTGGGCCCCCAAACTCTACATAACATGGGATTATATAGAAATATATTCCTTTTAATTTATGTTTCTACAATAAATCAAGGAAGTGTAATAAATCCGTGTTTTCTGACTATTTTCATATATGCAAGTATTTTTTTAATTTTTTTTCACTTTACTAAGAAAATTGAATTACAAAGCTTTTACTTTTGCAAACTGATATTTCTGATAAGAACATCTGCTTGATTGTTTGTTCACATAATGTGGTAAAGGAATTGCGGGTTTACTAAGAAAACACAGCCAGCACACGGTCGTATGTTGAACCAGTAACTGTGAAAACATCCACTGGATTCATGGCCACATCTCATGGCCATGAGGGCGAAGTTATTCTCCTCACAAGAGAATCTTTGCAGCTTATTCAGGAACATTTTTTTTTTGTTTTTGTTACAAAAGCAGCAGTCAGTCAGAAAACCTTGAAGTCCATGGAACATAATTGAAATGACACAAAGGAGATCATGTACCAATTCATCACTGCAGATTAACAAGATGTGCGCTGAGTGGATGCTGATGTGTTGCGGGGATCAGGTGCATCAAGCTTACGCCTCAATGAGCTTCGTCACCACCTGGAATACAATCCCCAGAGACGGGAGGCAACGGAGGTGAAAAGCATTGGAATTCGTAACCCTCCTGTTGCCTTCAAATTTACTAACACCTGTTATCCTTGGGGTCAATTTGACCCCAGCAATTTAAACCTGCAGAAAATTATTATAATTAAAATTGTTACCCAAGTTTATGTGTCAGGTACTTTATGTTTGTTTGTTGACTACCTAAATAGCACTTTAAATAAAACAACCCCCCTTATACATCCTGAATACCTGTTATGCGACTATGGAGAAATATGCAGATCACCATAAAATCTCACTGATTGACCTAAAATTGGAAAGAGATATCTTTAATGGCTTTATATTATTTCTAAGGACATAATTACATTTGGAATGAAAAACAATTTCTGTTGTCGAAAACAAGGAAAAACAAACACAATTTCAGTATTTTCTGAAGGGACAGCGCCCACGAAATGCAACCAGACATTCATCCACAGTCACGTGAGGGCCTGGATTGTAAAGAAAGGGTAATCGCTGAACCCACTTGTCCCATACATCCCATATTGCTGCCAGTTTGTCACGCTCTCGTCGGCCCTGCCTTGTTTCTCTGTCATCAAAGCGTATGACACGGGAGAAAACATGGAATGTGTTTAGAGACATGGTGGCTGGAAATATTGCCCTTCCAGTGTCAGCAGCCCAAAGGCTTGCTGTTGCTTCGCCTTTTGACTTGTACACTCCTGCCAAAATGAGCAACCCAATGTAAGCTTGCAAGTGGGTCACATCCAAGTCTTTCCAACTGTCCCCATACACACGCCTCCCCTCTAAATTTGTCATCTCAAGTATATCCTTTTCGATTGATGGTGTTATGAAGAGCTCAAATGCTGATTGTATGTCTTGGTCATGGCTGACAGCGTATCTGGTGGGGCCTGGAACCATTTTGATGACATTAGCAGCACTAAGTCTACCCTGTTGTTCAAGTGGGGAGACGGACCATAATAACTTTCCATTTGTGGAAGGTAGTGTGTTTGCTGGTGGTTGAGAGACAACAGGAGGGTCAACACTGAGGGTCAACACTGAGGGTCTCATTCTCATCAGAGGAGGATACCTCAAAATCAGGGTCCTCCTCAACATCATGCTTTGTCTCAGACACATTCTCCTCTATGTCACTTTCATGGTCAAAGAGATGAGACAACACCTCATTGACAGAAAACCTTTCCTTACAACTCATTTTCAGTTGAGAGAGAGCAGAAAGAGAAAGCACACAGAGCACCAAGAGAAATGTTTTAGAAGGCTGCTGTGCAAGTGTTTGCTCCGCCCCCATGTCGTGTGAACTATCAGTGGTTCTCACACTACTACAGTTATGGTTATGTTAGGTTTGGGCCCTCAAGCTTTTTGAAGATTATAAAATTGCATGTTATAGTGACCTCAATATCATCCAAAACAACCAAAACAAATGTGTGTAAAATGTTGATGTTTCTTATATGTTTTATACAGCTAAAACAGCCTGGGGTCAAATTGACCCCAAAAGTAACAGGACATGTCAGAGACTCAATGTTACACCCAGAGAAATGACCTTTTCAACAATCACAGCGAGAATTTCTATTTCTATGTTTTTGTATTTTGAACTTCAGTCTCTTTTCACTTAGACTTTCACTCAGCCTGAGTGCTGGATTGGTCTGCTTTTCTGGCAATAATTGCTTAATATCAAGCATTGTATATCAGTGTCCTGCATGCTATATAAGGCACAATTGTAAAACGAATTAAATATCCTTGGTAATGTCACAATAACCAGCAGAATCTGTCCTCAGCATATTGTAATACTGAAGGTAGCAGGTGTCTTTCTTTTTTCATTGTGAACCTGTTGTCACTAAAACAACTGCATCCTCACCAGGGACCGTGTGCAAACATTCAGTTTCTACATTTAACTTGAAGTCATTGGTGCTTTTCACTTTAGTGACTGCAGATGCTTAGAAACTGTGTGAAAGCAATAAGATGCTAAATGCATTTCATAGCTGTTTAATATTGGTGTCGGCTAAAATAAACATTAATCAAAATCTTCCACAATCAGTGGTGCATATGAGATGAAGTATACAAATGTCTTTGTGCATAAAATGTATAAATATGAGCTCCAAATCTTCTGTAGAACTGTTGGTACTTGCAGTAGTTTGAAGAGATATGCAAATCTATGCTCCAATTGATGAGATCATAATGCATAATTTAGTTCAGAAAGGCTTATTTTGAATACTTGTAATGAACTGTTTACAGGAAACTGAAGAACCAAATGTCACTAAACAATATCAGCGGTGATATTGTGTTCTGACAAAGAGTATTTATGATGGTTATCACAGTGGAAACTGGCATCATGATGGTAAAATGGTATTTTTGTGGCAACTGCAAACTGCAGCAGGTTGAAGAGGTCTTATCCAGCAGCTGTACTCCCTTCAGTCGTGCTTATTAAATATCATCATGGTAATGGATTTGGTCTGCTTTGCTCACAGCACTGCTTACAGCTGGCTTTGTTGGTTGCATCAAATGCCTCAGTGGACCTCGTTACTGTCTCAGCATGAAAACGGCAGCAAAGGAGCAGTCAACTGATGTTACATGACAATATAATCTCTGTAAGAACAATAAGTAGATAAATAGCAACACACTGCTGTGAGGTACGCATCCAGCCTGCTGTGGAAGATGACGTCTCTCTGAAGGTTTGCTGCCCTCTGCTGCACAAACTGTGAATGACTCACCGCAACAAGCACGTTTTCTATTAATTCAATCTTTTCTTTTAGCTGTGGTTAACAAAATAGCAACTGTTCCCATAATCAATATGCTTGTCTTATCCGTCCAAACAGTCCAAAACTTTAAAATATTCAGTTTATAATGTAAAACGTAGCGAAAGAACCAGATCTTTACATTTTTGAAATTACTAGAAAGTGTTTAGCATTTTTGCCTGATAAATGACTAAACAAAGTTGTTAGATTTCAATTTCTTACAGCTAATCAATTAATCGCTGCCCCAGTAGCAAGAGAGCAGCAGGATAGACATGTTAAGATATATGTAATCCATTTACCTAATCTAATCCTCTTCAAAACATAATTAAATTTGAAAGTATATCTACCCGTCTAACACTTTCAAATTTGCTCTCATGTTAAAGCAGAAATATAGATTTGAAATCAGTCAAGGCTGTTGTGTCTTATTCCACAACAATTCTGATATGAAATAATTTCATAAGTATACGTTTGAAGATGGTTAAACCTTGCTACTTCATTGGACACCATCGGATCAGAATCATAATCCTGCTGATCACTTGTACGTTCTTTATTAACAATGTTTCCATCACGACACCTTCGTGATGACATGGTTACTATCAGTATTCTATGTGTCGTGTGGTCATCATGCACACAGATGCTGTATTTTGCAGAATAAAACTGGGCCAGATGCATTAATTCTGAGCAGTTTGTAAACAAGCCCTGAATAAATCATTTGATTATTCCCCCTCACAACTCTTCCTAATTAGCCTAAACAACAGGTCTGAGTCTCAGTGTGCATCTTCAAATCTGAATCAATTGAGCTCTTCACACCTTTTGAAATAATTTATTCAATATTGATTATGGTAATAGACTGTTTCATCATGATCAGTATATAAAATATGTACAGAGCAAAGCATTAGTAAAAATGACCCTGCTGGGAAAGTATGTGCTTATATTGTAGAAGGCGGTAATAGCTCAGCAACTCCCAAGAGGACTTCTTCATGAAACAATCGTTGATCCCGGATATCCACATCCCAGATGTGCAGGTTCTAGTAGATGAGTAGCACAGCTGGATCAGAGATTAAGAAAGGCTGCAGTTGGACTGTTTGGACTCTCGCCCCTAAACAAAGAGAATACAGTTAGAAACAAAGACCCCCACACATTTCATATAGTCATTAAAAATGTATGAAAAGGCAAACGAATCTTTCTGCGAGTAAAGAAAGTTCAAAGAGGATGGATTGCCATGGCAACAGTGTACCTCCATGTGTTCCTGTGAGCATGCTACCGATGCCTAAGCTTTCCGGGTACCTGTTGTCTCTGCTGCTGACGTCTGTATTCTTCTTCACTGGCGGCGAGAGCCTCGGCGAGAGCCTGGTCCTCCTGCTCCTGAGGACTGGGACACAAACAAAGAACCTGAGCATCAGTCAGTGAAAACAAACTAAGTTAAGCCCCATGAAATATGAATTTATAGTGCTGCCTCCCTGTCGTTTGTACACTAGATTTAACTGACGATGTGTAACGTACGATTCATTCTTAACCTGAAGCAGCAAAGAATCTCACACATTAGCTGTTCAGTCATATCATTAACTTTACAAACAAGAAGGAAACTAGTGACAGAAATGAGTCTTTTATTGAATAAACGTTAACCGGAGCATCAGCTGCATGTTTATTCATTCATGTTCCTCATAAGTTACTGTTGAGCAAATCAAACTTTTTAGATGCAAAGCTCTCCAGCGGTATTGACAGTTAATGTGAGAGCAAGACTTCTTCTGCATCCTTTTTAAAAGAGTCTTCTAATAAAAAAAAAAAAAAATTGGGGTTTGGTTTTGTTTTTTTTTTTTTTTTTTTTTTTTTTGAAATATATAAATATATATATCTCAACCAAGGAAAAGTTTAAGTTAATCAGATAACACGAATATAAGTTTAAGTTAATCAGATAACACGAATATATATATATTCGTGTTATCTGATTAACTTAAACTTTTCCTTGGTTGACATGTTTTGCTTTTACTTGAGCAACACCTTGTAACCTTATTAAGAAAGGCACTACGTAGAGAACGATATTTTGGGAGATTTGAATGTCGTGTTTGCTGGACGACAATCAGCTGTTTCTAGTCTCAAATCAGTCCTCATAATTTACACCTTTTACTGTCTGAATAAGCATTGATGACCTGGACCTCCATTGCCTTGCCAGCATTAGAGCACTGTTAATTGTTTACATTATATTCATTCAACATAAATTACACTCCATGATTTCCTCCCTGCTGTAATGCAGTTCCACTGGTTTAAGATGGTTAGTCAGACAAACGCGTTTCACTCAAAAGCAGCACGCTGACGTTTTAGGAGTCGAGTGGAGCTGATAGTGGGATGCATCTGGGTTTTGATGGAAGTTTACTCACGTAAGAGCCGGCTGAACCGCTGGACTTGACTCAGCCAAAGACATCTCCAGAGCCCTTTGTAAAGCCTGCTCCTCCGTCTGCAATGACAGCACAATCGTTTTTAGATTTCATTTTCCTCGCGTTTGAATGATTTCATCAGGTGATGTCGTGTAAACAATGCCCGTACCATGCCGGCCTGAAATGATGCCGATGCTGGGATCACATTCTGTGCTGAAACGGAAGTAGGAATCCGCTGTGGAGGGCTGAGAGAAAAAAAGATTTTTATTTTCAGGCATTTATTTGAAAAGTGATTAGGCTGACTCTTTTCTGCATTGATTTAAAATGTGTAAACGTGCTTACCCAGCGCTGTGTGCTCTGCTGTTAGCACCGACACCATTAGAAACGGGTCTAGAGTTTCTTGAACCTGATGAAGCAGAGGCGGAGCAGGAGCTGGAGGAAGCACCTTGGGCCCTCATTAAAGCAGAATGTCTACAACAAAAAGAAGCAAGCGATTCTTAATGTAATATTCGGATGAAACGACAGCATTATCTAAAGATGTAGTGCGAATGTACCCACCCTGGTTTGGACAGAGGTTTCCCATCAGTCATACAATCATGGTCTAGTGGGTGTCGGTGCTTAAGACAGTGATTTAAATGACACTGGTCACAGGTAACTCGCATCATTTCCTTCTGCTTACAGCCTCCTTTAGAACATCGATTTGTGAAAATCTGGAAGGGAAAAAAATAGTCTATTATTGCTTAGATTTAAACTCACTGTTCTAAGATGAAACAACTCAGTTTTACACCAACCTTTCTCTTTCTCTGCGCAGGGTCCGATTTGCAATCCCGATCTATGTGTTCGCCAACTTTAATGTCGGGCATCTCTCCTCTCTTGACGGGAATGGGGATGTCGCACAAAGGACATACTGGGACCTGGACATCCTAATGGGAAAAAAGACATTAAATAAACATAGGAATACAGAACCTAAAAAGGTGAAGGTATTACTATCACCAACAGCAAGCTATAGCTATGTTTGCCATGGTTTAATTGTACTATGCTGCAAACAGTCAAATTACCTTTTTGTAGGACGACATGCATTTGTGAGTTGCGTAGGTAATGTGGTCCTTGCAAAAAATCTCCTGACAGGCATCACATCGCATAGGAAGAAAATCTGCAATGAAGATGTTTTAAATTCCAGGTTGAAACCCCAATTCAGCAGAGTAAACAAGACGGCCATTGTAAACAGGACTCACCTAAACGTTTGCAGGTTTTCTCGGAACAGTGCTCTCCCAAATCCGGAAACTCCATCACATAGAAATACCTCTAGCGTCTCAACAACCTGAAGGAGAAAGAATGGATAAAGTTTAGTTCGTTTTTTTGTTTTTCACAAGACTGACTCATTAAATTCTGACTGTGTAAACACTGAGTGCATGCTAGCGAACGTTAGCTATGAAATTGGCATTGTCATTTGTTTTTTTAACGTTACTTATTGCTAGTATCGTGTCAAGATGATTTATTTCATAACGTTAGTAACACAATGTTTATTTTTACTTAGAGGTGATGCTGGTTTTGGCTTTCAAACGTTTCTTTGGTCCAGAAAACAGACAGACTTTATGTTATGAATCCCTACAAAGAGGATGCTAACTTGCTACCTAGCTAGGCCATGCTAACCTATACGATTAGGTTGGTTACATAACCAGCCACAGCTAAGATTATCTCTGCTATACAATTACAACCAACGTAACAGCAGACAGAAATAACTGTACTGTGGCCAATAATACTGTGACCGATAATACGATGTTTTCTAATCGCCATCAGTAACACTTGTTTAACACACATGCTAGCAGATAGCATGTGTATTATTAAACGGTAAACTATTTATTTTAGCAGGTAAACRCCTGCTTCAGGTGTTTACCTGAAGCAGGTAAACACACAACGCTTCACATTCTCCCTCTATAGACGAAGCCCCCTGAATAAACACCGTTAACTTAGTAACATCCAGTAGTTTTTCAACGCTAGTCGACTGTTACTATTAGCTGACTAAGCTAGTTAACGGTAGCATCACTTGCTAACGTTAAGCTAAACTCTCGTTTAATTTTCACTCACCAAATCCTCGGTCTGTTGTGTTTCAGTAAGAGGCAACGAGCTCCAATAATCCTGGTTACTTCCGATGTTACCGTGTCTTTTTAGACAGCAGTTCAACCACCGACCGATCCCTGAGCACCACTGCCCGCTAGCAGCTGAGCTGTCTGTTCTTCTTCATCAACTTTTGATGTGTCATGCACGCTCCTCCCACGAGAATGGTGTAACAATGACGTCAGGGAAACGCTCGTGACTTCAGGTGTGGTATTCAAGACAGTCGGTTGAAATGACAGGTGAAGTCTGGAAAGATCTAGTAGTCATGTGAAGAACAGTCTGGAAAGATCTAGTAGTCATGTGAAGAACAGTCTGGAAAGATCTAGTAGTCATGTGAAGAACAGTCTGGAAAGATCTAGTAGTCATGTGAAGAAAAGTCTGGAAAGTTCTAGTAGTCATGTGAAGAACAGTCTGGAAAGTTCTAGTAGTCATGTGAAGAACAGTCTGGAAAGATCTAGTAGTCATGTGAAGAAAAGTCTGGAAAGTTCTAGTAGTCATGTGAAGAACAGTCTGGAAAGATCTAGTAGTCATGTGAAGAACAGTCTGGAAAGATCTAGTAGTCATGTGAAGAACAGTCTGGAAAGTTCTAGTAGTCATGTGAAGAACAGTCTGGAAAGATCTAGTAGTCATGTGAAGAACAGTCTGGAAAGTTCTAGTACTCATGTGAAGAAAAGTCTGGAAAGATCTGAGAGACTTTTCATCTTTAAATTCATGTCATTTTGCGGACATTTGTCGATCGCTACTGTGATTTAGTTATAAGCACAAACTACGTTCCTGGCTGCCTGATTTTATATTATTAGCCCAATTTGCCCCCCTCCAACATCCCTCTGTCATTGTCTCCCTGTCCATGTCTTCTCCATTTTGCAAATCATGTTAACATACACAGACTGAAAAATACAGCTGGCTACTTTTAGTTTTATTTTGAAAGCTCACAGCGGAAGTTTGTATACCACGTCAACAAACTGAATTACAGGCAGTACAACCCGTGTGTGTAGAATGATGAGGGTTTGCCGCCCTCAAGTGGTCAAAGTGGGGAAATGCAATACATTGAATTAGCGTCAGAGTAGTGTACAAGTAATATCACAAAGACTGAGATTGGCTAGGGTAATAATATCAGGCTAAACCAATCAGATTTAGAGTAGAGTGGGTTTATGTCTTCCTTATTATCACCGAGGTGTCCCGTGAAAAGGCTACTTTCTAAGCAAAGTGACCAACCTCAAGCAATCACAAACAAATGAACAGACGATCTTAATATGACTAGCCAATGCAAATGATTGACAATAGCCACTGTTAGAGTCTAGTTGTTTGACATTAAGCGTAATATTGTTTTGGCTCACATTTTAATACTAATATGGTTTGTGCATATCGGTGTTAGTAACATATTCTGTATTGTTAATTGTAAGGTCCCTCTGGTGAGCAAGACAACCTTTTTCCAGTCATTAGTCAAAACTGCATGATAGGTCATGTTTATTAGATTCACCTGCAGATGCAAATCAATGACTGGGTTAATGAGCATTGCTGAAGTGCACTATTTTCCTTAGCAGCACTTTATCTCATCTGCAAGCTCTGGTCAAGCCATGAGGAAATTTAAGGGATTTCCCCACACACACACACATAAATAGTAAAAAAATGTTATAATGTACTTTCGGGTTTTCCAAAAGCATGATAGAATACCCAGACTCATTCCTGATGTGATGCGTGGTAAAGGTAAGGGGGAGGTGTGTGTGTGTGTGTGTGTGTGTGTAAAGACATATTTACCTGAGAGTTTCTCTTAGTGGGCAACAAGACAGCAGTTATAATTTGGCATCTGCAGGTACTCATGGGCTCCTGCTGGTTTATTTACAGTTTGTTTTAGGAGTTAAATTGGCTCACTGAACTCTGCAGTTCTCCTCATTAGCTGGACAGTGTGCGAGTGATGCATTGTGGGAGACACTTAACATTTTGTACTGAGGGAGTTCAGGAGTGTTGTATAAAATGTCCCACTAGAACATCATTCGTTTTTATTGCTGTTTTCAGTCCATTTGACAGGCTGTCGTCTATCCACTACAGCAACGGTACCAGATTGAGTTCCAGAAAATGTCCTCCCTAATGCTCTGATCCCTGTTTAGATACCAGATGTCTGGAGTATTTCACTACATATTGTCAGCTGTCGTGGGAACTCTATTGGTATTATTTTTAATTGATTTGAAGTTAAAGTTTGTGAGATCTTCTTCCTGTATTAGCCTGCATGTAACCTCCTTATAGGCCTGCAGAGTTGCATATGACTCTTTCATTTTGCACATATATGTTTGCACATATTTCTATTGTAATGTATTTGTAGCTTTGGAATGTAATTTACTTAATTTTTATATTTATTTATTATTTTAAACAGCTTTAACTGCATCCTACCTCCTCAGACTTTTTCTTGTACCGCAGTAACATGTGAATTTCTCCTCAGGGGATCAATATAATATCTGATCTGAAATATGCACACCAGTTAAGGGTTGATTTAGACTTAATAGGAGTCATAATAAATTCAATCTTTTAAGCCTGGAAATATAAGGTTCCCTCTAGTGGGTCGACAGCAGCTCTGATAAACTGTTCATTGAAGATTTGGCAAGCCAGATAGAAAAATAGTAATGTGCTTTCTATCCTTTTAAATATTAAACCGCCAAAGAGTCTTTGAAAAAGCCTAAAGTAATATTCAACATTCATGAAAATGTGTGTAACTCGGCGTTATTAAAAAGTGAGATAGAGCCGTATAATTCCAATATCACAATTTGACATCAATTTTTTTTTAACTCAAGTCTAATCATCCAATCTTTTGACAATTTACAGAGAATGGGTCTTAAAGTACATTCTTGAATTTGAGTTTGGACTGTTCTCTCAGATGAGTGAGTATAATGGAGTGAAATCGACCCCAACATTGTTTTAGATGGCACTCGGGCCAAATCTCTTGCGAACTGATGGCTTAAAATGTGCATTTATCAGAGCAGAGAACTTGAGGTCGAGTGGTGTCTTTGCAGGTTTCACCAGTTGATGGCAGCAGGATTCCTCTGAGCTGCTGGGCTGAGGAGAATAGAGATGACCACAGTATACACATTGTGTTTTTATATCGTCACTACGTGGTGAGGTTCTCTTTTAATTGTTACATTTAATTCTCACTATAACAATAAAACCACAACACTGCATATTACAAGTTATTGACACAATAACAGTCTATATTTAATGTATTTCAATACATAATAATTTATAAACCTCAATAGACTGAATGAATATTAGATTCATTCAAATAGACTGAATGAATATTGCATTCATTCAAATATGGTATATGTTATTATATTGCTTTAAATATAATATAGAGTGTATATAGAATTAATATTTCACTCTCCTGCATATTTCAGCAGCAAAATGATTGTGACGAGATCAATAAAGTAACTGAATTAAATGTCATCAATAAAACATATTCCTCCTTTTTGAGATGTTAGATCTAATGTAAGAGTGCATCAGCAGGAACAGGCAGAGGCCGTTACAGAGAGCATAAGTGTCTCTCCTGCTCTGCAACACCTGCCTCATAAGCTGCTAACGCTGTGTCCAGATGGCAGCACTCTGGAAACACCTGGCCCTCCACACACGGCCCCGCAGCTCTCTCACGCCTCTTCTTCAGTTGTTGTTCAAGATGCAATTACAGATTATCAGTCATATGAGAGGATTACACAATCGCTCAGCAGTGCAGTTGAATAATGTCTGGAGAGTACTTCATTCTCTGGGACAAATGCACTTTAGTCAACATCACTGTAAATGTGTCAGTGTTAACCAAAAGGCTATCATTTAAACTGTTCATCCACTTGTGTTCTTTAGCGGAGAAAGGAAGGAGAAAAAAAACCTAGTTTCCAGTCATCTTCATTTGAAAACCAAGACAGAAACATTTAAAAATGAATGACCTCCAATGCAAAACATATTCCAAAGTATTAGTACTGTTAAATAAATGTCAGTCTTATGACATTATGAGCAACATCTCTTTGAATGTTTGGTAGTTTGACTTATTTTGGACCTGTGCGCTCTCTGCTCTTTGCATGATGTTGATACGCTTCATTGATTGCTGTGGGGAAATCAAGAGTTCAGAGGTCAGTGACAGGGGTCAGGTTAGGTTGAACACCTGATGTTTCCGACACAAAAACGTGTTGTTGTTCCTCTCCACCACCCAGCTACATATCAGTCCTGACATGGTAAACCCTCTCGACATTTGTTTGTGCAGGAGGAGATCGTCACTCTTGTTTGTGCCACACTATATAGAATAAACGGTGTAAAACAAACCGCCACTAGAGGGCACAACAGGTCTTTTTATGCGCACTGAAGCAGGTCTTTTGAGGTTTTGGTTGGAAGAAGAGGTCATGGAGGCCTCAAGGCCTGTAGGCGTACTAGGGCGGCCATGTTTATAAGATGTGTGACTGATTCATAACAAGATGCAGGCTGACAGAGTGATTGTGTTCCCGCAGACGGTGACAGTAAAGTGCACCACATGATCAGACGACGACCAAATATACATTTCTTGCAACATATCTTCTATTGGAAAGACCTGCGGCAAAA
>NW_022280056.1:2194961-2200094 GCF_004355925.1 Anarrhichthys ocellatus
CACAAATGCACATTTTAGGCTTTTATATCCTTATAGTTCATGCTCCCCCATTCCCTTGTAAAGTCAAAGCCTATAATCTATTTTTATTTACACCCAGCACTGTAAGAGAATCCCACTGATCTGAGCTCAGGTGTATCATGATCTCTCAGCCCTCCTGGAATTCATCTGTTTGGATGGAAAGTTGAATCAATTAGTCTATAGGCCCCCTGTGCTCTTATTGATTCAGATCAACAATACATAAATGCAATAAAGACGGTGTGTCCAGCTGCAACAGACGACTCAGAACTCTCCATGAGAAAAAACAACACATTTTTTATTATTATTTCTCCCTCTGAAGAGCTGCCAAAAGAGCCAGTTATAAAAAGGTAACAAGGCAGAGCAACAGCGCGACTGAACGCTGGCCTTGTTCGCCTTATTATCGGGTTAATTAAAGCTAGAATCTGACAATGTCACCCGGTTGTAGAAAAACGGATTTAAATGCAACGTCTCTGGAGACTGTGTCAAGGGCTGCCTTTCATTGAGCTCCTGTGTGCGCCCGAGTTGGTGGGGACAGCCTATATATGCTTGGAAATGAACGAAAAGCAATTATTGAATTTTAGATGTTCAAAAAAAAGAAAGGAAAGAAAGGAATGAGTGGGGACGAATTATTCATAAGATCTTGTCCGTGTGCGTTAAAATTAAAGTTAAAATACAAAGAGGGAAACGCTTCAAAGACGAGCCCACTGCTGGAGAGGAAGATGGATAAATGGGCGAGATCATTTCTGAGGAGTTCATTAAAATGTAAGGCTACACGCTGAAATACAGAGGGTTGTTATTTGGGCTTGGGGGTCAAGTGACGAGCGGATTATATACTTCCTCATAATAATATTAATTAAACAATTTGCATGCTAATAGGGTAACAATTATCGCAGCTTCTGTTGAGAGATTCAGGTTATTACAACATGCCAATCCGGGTGCCAAGGGTCAGGGAATGAGTGGGGTGCGAAATTTCAACTCTGATTAACATTATGACAGCGCCAGACATGGGATAAATAAAGTCGAATTAATTATTTGAAAACCTAATGAGCAGATAGGCTAGTCACATAGTGAGTGCAGGGGTTGCACAAGTGGAGGAGCTTTCCAATTTAGTTCCCTGACAGGAAATGTTGTGGATGCCTGTAATGCATAATACTGTTTAGTTGCTATTTCGTCATTGGATTATATTGTCCTTTTAGTAGTTCCTTTATTTGACTCATATATTTAGTAGACACAGCGTTGGTCGTAACTGGAGCCTTGTAAACAGTAAAATATTATAGTTTCCCGTTTGCTTTGTGCCTTTTAGCCATATCTCAGCTCCCCTTTTAAATACACCCATAACTCAACAATCGCTATATTTGTTTTACGCACTGCACGTGGACCTGTCTGATTGTAAAGGTTTAATGTATTTAAATGATGATCCATGCGTGACATGGTGGGGTTTATCTTAACTCAGTGGATCCCAAAGTGTGGCGCAGGGACCTGCAGTCCAGAGAAGGAGAAAGGAATATTTTGAGAACAATATGTGATTATTGTAGTTTTTCCATACAATAAAATAAAAATAAGTTTTCACTTTTTTCTGCTACCTAACAAAGTGGTGTGCCAATACAAACACAATAATAGACCATACACTATTTCAAAAATAATAATGATTAGTATAAACCGCTATGGCTTTAACTTGGATAAAGTGTGATAAAGTGTGATATAACAATTGGTCCACTATCCCTCTATTTGCAGCTCCGCCACTGAACAAAAAGTCCCGGAGCCGCTGGCCCAACCTATCCGCCTGTAGCCTTTTCTTCCCGGGATTCAGTGAGCCCTTCCTCCCGGTGGGTCCCCCGTGTAGTTGCGATGTAGTTCTTATCAAAGCCCTCCTGTCTTGTTGTGACAGCTCTGATATTGTTTATTGAGGTGGATGTCAGCTTTAATTAGCAATCGATACGGGGAGCGTTTGCGGAGCGCGTCTCTGACGTCAGCGTCCATTACCGCCTCTCATTGGGTCTCATATTCCCAGAGCCTGGGCTAATTATTGGGAGGTTCATGTGGATAAAGTACAGCTCATCCCTCCCTTCACATCATGTCCCCTACTCGTTGGCCACACTCACTGCATGCTTTTTAAATTCCCATCACCGGCCTCCAGACGTCGTTTCCTTTTGCCTGCGGGATGATGGACAGCAGGATACTGGATGCACCTCACGCCCAGTTCGGTGGCTCACTCGGCGGGATGGTGGGCTTCCCGTACCATCTGAGCCACCATCACGTTTACGAATTAGCCGGGCATCAACTTCAATCCGCGTCCGCGGTTCCCTTCTCAATAGACGGATTACTTAATGGTTCCTGCACGGCTTCGGTGGGTAATTCCAACCCCCTCTTGTCTTCGGGCTGCGGGATGAATGGAGATAATCAGCAGTACAAACTGACAGGTAAGCCACATTATATGCGCTGCACAATAACGTCTATGCCGGCTGTTTGCACTGAGACAAAAACAGAAAGACACAAAGACAGGATATTGCGATACAAGTTGTCGTCTTGGTGGTGTGTTTTTTTAAAGGGCACGCCGAACCACAAACGCAGCCAGAGGAGCGTTCTTCTTCCTCCCACTTCGTTCCCTTCTCCGAAAGCTGAAGATGTACACAAGCGAAAACAATGTTCCTGTCAAGTCAGGAAATACTAGAGCGAGGGAAAGCCCGTGTTAACATCGCAAGGTTTCATAAAAAGACGGCAGATTTGTTAGAAGCTGCAGGCTGCGTGTGTGTGTGTGTGTGTGTGTGTACCGACTGCAACATCTCAGACGCGATCACCTTCTTCAGCTCTAAAGTTTGCAGAATTAGCCGCATATGCATGAAACTAGTCCAGTTAGCATTGTGTTGAAATGTGGTTATTACAAAAAATAATAATAATAATGCAGGCTGTGCACATTTATTCTCATTCTGCTGTCAGACTCGGGGGACCCAGACAAAGATGGACCCGGTTGCAAGAGACGGAGAACTCGCACTAATTTCACTGGTTGGCAGCTGGAGGAATTAGAAAAGGCTTTTAATGAGAGCCACTATCCCGACGTTTTCATGAGGGAGGCACTGGCTCTTCGATTGGACTTGATAGAATCAAGGGTTCAGGTAAATATTTATTTTGTTCCCTCACATATCATTTTAAGCTTGTGTGTGTGTGTGTGTTTCTTTATTCCTTTGTTTATTATTCATTCATGACAAAGGCTAGACGTTTCAATTGCTTGGTCATAACTAACCTAAAAAACCATCAGAGTATCCTTCATGTATTAATTTTGGGTCATAACGTACCCCTTGTAATAATAAAAAAATACTAACCATAAGGACCCACTAGATGGATGTGTGTGGTTTGACCTTTCATGGGTTATGTTAGTCCAATAAATCAATTTTAATTACACACCTTTTACACATTTTTTAACGACATAATTTTTTCACAAATTATGGCGTTATATTTGTCTAATATATGATAATAATTTTAAATAACGAAAAATACCATATATGTTCAGTGTATACTGACCTCAATTGTGAATTTCCCGACCTACCTCATCTTATAGAAGAATATTATTGCTAATGAAAATAGCAATAAGTTTAAGCTAATTTAAATATATATATATATATATATATATATATTTAGAGCTGTAAATCTGACCTATACTTTAACTAAATGTAAAGCCTATTTTGTTAAGCTTCAGCCTAATTTATTGTAGCTTGCCTGTGCACAGATTCTTAATCAAAGGCCTAATTAAAGGCCTGCATGGAGAACAGCAAGAGCAAGGTGCAACCTCACTATTTGCTTAATTACCGTATTGTTACAACACTAACAATTTTTGCTCTAATTAATTTTCCCCTTGCAGTGACACAACATTACACACGTTTCCCACTTTTATTTCCCCTCTCTGCAGGTATGGTTTCAGAACCGCAGAGCCAAATGGAGGAAAAAGGAGAACACAAAGAAAGGTCCAGGTCGACCTGCTCACAACGCCCACCCCACCACCTGCAGCGGGGAGCCCATGGACCCCGATGAGATCGCCCGGAGAGAGCTGGACAGGATGGAGAAGAAGAAACGCAAGCAGGAGCGACGGCTGCTCAAGTCCCAGAACAGGCTCGCTGCTGGGGATTTATTTCACACCCCGGGGTCGGACAGCGACAGCGGGTTGTCGCATGTGACCGACAGTGACCACACGGGCCCGCCTTTTGACTCCTTGGGGGGGAACCACACGCAATCGAGCTGCGACCAAACACCTCACCCTCTCCATGACCCAAACCACAACCAAAGACACTTGGACCGGGATGCTGGCGGATCCGAGCCGGACTCGCCCGACGCCAGCCACCGGTCAAGCCTGTGCTCCAACAACAGCGCCTCCAGCGTGCAGAAACTCAACCCTTTTAGCGTCGAAAGCCTCCTTTCGGACTCCAGACCGAGACGCAACCCCGCGGCCTTACCCTCCTCACGGCCTTTGATAGGGAAGGGACACTTCCTGCTCTATCCCATCACACAGCCGCTTGGATTCATAGTTCCTCAAACTGCCCTAAAGACCACAACAGCAGCAGCTCACTCTGACAGTGACACCCCGGCGGAGAGAAACCAGTCCGGTGTCCGCTGCAGCGGCTCTGCGGGATGTAGGAGCAGCTCGCCGGACTCTGCAGACGCCTCGCGAAAGGGACAAGTGGGATCAGAGGAAAAGACACGTTCACCGCACAGCAGCCCGCACAGGGCCGCCTTTTCCACTGGCAAAAGCACTCAGACCTCTGTTATTTGCAGCGAACACAGTCCACAACTCATTAAGCCTGCCGATGCAGACAGAAAAGAGCATTTAGAGATCAAGGACCACCCTGACAACCTCGAGTGTGTCCTCACTGACAGTCCAGCGGAAACAAAGACAGACTTTAAAGAAGATGTCGACATGGAATAAATCGTTGGGGGTAAAAAAAAAGAGGGGGGAAAGCAGAATCACACTGATATATAGCCTCTAAACGACACCTTTCATTAGGCCAAAGCTTAACCACAAGCACATCTTCGCATCTAATCTGCGTTTCCCCACTTTGCTGTTATTTTGACAATGTTGTCTCTCTCTCTCTCTCTCTCTCTCTCTCTCTCTCTCTCTCTCTCTCT
>NW_022280056.1:2200104-2296717 GCF_004355925.1 Anarrhichthys ocellatus
TCTCTCTCTCTCTCTCTCTCTCTCTCTCTCTCTCTCTCTCTCTCTCTCTGTCTCTCTGTCTCCCTCTCTCTCTCTCTCTGCGAGTGTGTGTGTGTGAGTGAGGAATCTCTAGATGTCCTTTAATGTGTGATAACCTGTCGAGAGAAAAAAAACAACACAAGACCACGAGACCAACACAAATCCTCAAGAGCTGTAAAAAGGTATTATACTATTTATATATGTACGGTTTTTCTCAAATAAATCTATTGTATACAAGCACCTCAAACCGCGTGGGACCTTAAATAGCAGCACACACAGTGCAGGACTACAGTAGCCTACAGTAGGAAGGGCTTTCTTAAGAAATCTCATGTTGTACTTTGTATATTGCCTTAACAAATTTATTCATCTATAAGCCCCCACTGAAATGAGGTTACGAGCCTGAGGCGAAAAGGACCCGCTCGACTCCTGCAGAGTTTTGATATGAAAGTAATTATTTTCCCGGTGGCTACTGCAGGGGGATTCAGTTTATTTTAGCTCAAAGGGGGTTATAATACATTACCGATTTCTAGTGATATGAAATCACATAAACTTCCAAGAATAATAGAATTAGCATGAAAAGGCCTGGGTGTCAAATTGAAATAGGAAAATAATAGCCCCGGCAGCTGGGAGTGTGTGTGTTTGTGCATATTGGATAGGAGATGGGGATTCGTGGGGAGGCATTTTCATGAGCTCCCCCCCCCCCGTCTTCTTCTTCCCCCTCTCTCTCTCCACTTTGTCAGGGCCCCTTGTAGCAGGGCTATATTAAGATAGATGTTCGATGATATCCCTCATTGTTCTGTCGCTTTACATTGATGTTTCTGTGTTATCAGCCTATTGATCATGCGTCGGCTGTAATAGGACGGGCTGAGGCAAACGTGCCTATTTACAATAGCAGAACACATTTGTTCTAATAGGGTTGGTGGTCCCCAGGGAAGCCACGCGGGATCTGGGACATCTGCTCCCTTCTGCAATATTTGCAGTGTTGACCACAATATCACGTCGACCCAAAGGAAGAGATGTCGAAGCTCTTGTGTGCGGTGTAATAACATAAAAAAAATAATCTTAAAACAAAAAAAAACGTATCCAGTCCAGCTCTAGCGCGAGCCCTTCGGTGTTCTCGTTGGGTCTTGATTTGCAAATAAATTGAAAATAATCAGAGGGGTGAGCTTTACGTCTGAGCCGGCGCAAATGAATTTCTGAGCCAGTGTCCCTTTCAAAATATTTACATAAATTTCAACCCATGCAGCTGTTTGCTCTAGGAAGCAATGTCTTATTAGTTTGACGGGGGGGCAGGGGACACAGCCAACATGGCACACACAGGGAGCATGCAGAAGATTAAGGGCTGCATGAGGCTGTGGGTTAGAGGTGTATCCTCTGTGTCTGCATGCTGCTCATAGTGCTGAGAGCGGAGACCTTATTGTGCTACATGGTGTTTTAAAAATGGTGTATATTCATTTATTTTTAATCTTTCATGGCATCGCTTTTGATTTTTGATATAGCCACCAGTCATCAGGCATCTTCTTTGTTTAATCTCATATTAATTGAAGTTTTGGAGGGTCTTGCAGTTTTTCAGTGTTATTATACATTGTATTTATAAGGGTTACAACAGCATGTTTCCACCATTAAGGGAACATTCTGACACAATCCGAGGCGGATAAATCCATCGGTTGACAATTCTTTCAAAACCTAGAAATACAAGGTTTACTGACTAAATTGTGGGATAACCAGGGCCAATTTGAAATAACCCCTGAGATTTATTCAGTGTGTATTTTCCATGCTACTCTTAGGCTATTTGGGACGTATGCCCAGTTCATCCATAATTCATTAGCACACTGAATAGCAGTATCGCTGGCTGCACATTGGTGGCCTTAAGGTGAAATTAGCGATTTGCTTAAGTAGTTAAGCTTTTTTTGCCTGAGAGCTGCACGCTGCATGGTTCAAGACAAACTATCAATCGATATGCCCAGGCAGCCTCCAGGAGATGTGTCGTCCATGAATCATACTTTATGAATTCAATTTATACCCGGAGAAATTTTCAATTTGAACGCCGGATCATTATGGGAGAGTGTAAATTGTTTTTGCTCTATTATGCATCGGACGCCATCATTTTTCTTTCTAATTACGGAAGTGTCAGGTCGGGCTGTCATGCAGACGCTGATTTTCAATTTAACTGATCATCATGCATTCATTTTCCCATTTGATAAATCTGCTATCTCGGAGCTTCTCCATGCCCGGAATGCTAAAATAGAGGCACAGATTGGCAAAGTAATAGGGGCCTGTATGCGGCAATAAGTGCAGATCAGGCAGCTAATTTAGCACCTCCTGGTATTTCCATTTCCATTTCTCATTTCCAACTCTCAAAGGAGGAAAAGCAGCCCAAAGGTAGAGAGCTGGTAGGCTTTCCACTATCGGTGAAAGACAGAGAAAAAAATCTACCAAAACGGCTTGTTTTCAACCACACATTCCCTAAATTAGGATATCAAGCTTAATTAAGGCTAATAGAGTTTTCTCAGTATGTGTTAGTTTTATTTAATAGAAACAAATTTGCGCAATTAATTATGGCCGTGATATTAAGGGTCTCAATTGCAGCATTCGAGCTGCAGCCTAAATCACCGTCTTCAGAAATAAGCCTCTAATTTTCAAGCCAAATGACTAACCAAGTGCTTCCATCACAGACATTATATCGGTTTATTTCCCTTATTACGTCCGTGTAAACCACGACATAAATGCATCTCCTTTGCACCGAATGACTGAACTAATAGTGAATCTGTTATTGCAGCAATTTTTATAATTTAGCATTTTGAAATCTACATTTTTCTTTAAAAAAATGTATAACCCTAACTTAATGTAACGCCTTACACTACACAAAATAATGTTTTCTTTTTGATTATCACGTTGAGTATAATTTTTGAGCTCAACACTCTACACCTCATTTGAGACATATTCATTTTCAAATAACTGTGACAGGAAGGATTTCTTTTTTACAAGTTTCATGCTCAAATCAACTCAAATGGACAACTTGTGTTCTCGCCACGAATCCCGTCTCTCTGCACAGGCTGCTCTTGTGCGCTTTGTGTTGCTGTATGAGATCTTAGAGGCTCTGAGGGCTCAGTTTGGATAAGAAAGAACCGTGTCCCCTTTTAAAAAGGCTCCTCCATAAAATAAAATGCCACTTGACATTTGGCTTCTCCTGCAGCAACCCTGCCATGCCTTTTAGGATTATTTTACATCTACATACTCATTAATGCGCCGGTGGATTTAATCACTCTTATCTTTGCCATGCATACCTGGGATAAGCCTGACATTACCATCTGCATTGATTTCTGGACGATCCTTAAAATAATTTTAATTATCTTGGAGTATTTTGCGAAAAATCCCTCTGATCAAAATCAAGTTAATACCACTTGAACACTGGCAGCTCAGGTTTCTGTGAGCTGCTAAGGCGGAAAAAAACCCAACTCAAGTTTAAGTGAATTTAAAGAAACATGAAAAATGTAAACAACCTTTGTTAAATAATAACAATTGGCCATAAAACCATCTGCATTTGATTTTGTCGGATTTTTTTTTTTCTGGATAAAAATCCTCCTTTGAAGTTGATGATTTCCACAATACAGCAAAAGTTTAAATTAAAGATAAAGTATTAAATATTTATTTGAATCATTTACTTTACTTTTAAGGTATCATCCACTCTGGATAGCTGACTCAAAAAGGTGGATAATAAGAGGATCAAAATATCACAACTTTGAAGCAAACGCTGCTGTCATGGTAAAACATCATAACTCCTGTTGGTTTTATTTTTCCTGAAGTAGTGGTTTCCATGATCTTTGGGCACTGAGTAAATCTCCAAGATTTCAGAAAACAATTCACAATGCATGTCCTGAAAAACACATGGCATACATAAAGAACATGAAAAAAAAGAAAAGGTCCTTTTCATTATATCAGAAAGGATAAAAGTGTTAGTGACATGACACATTTTGATGACAATAGAAATATCAGCATTCCAGCAAATAAAGAATTCCATATGATCTTCCTCAAAAAAGTACTAGAAATTAAACAAATATCAATTTCTAGAGCAAACAAGTGCATTTTCACAACATGAAGGCTGAAATGTTAGATTATACAGAACGTTCTATTCACATATGGTGGTGGTATGAGAAATGTGACCGACAAAACAAAATGGAAAATCTAATAGTAATGAGCAAACAGCTGGAGAGCTCATGCTGTGAACAGACTCTGAAGTTATAAAGATAAATAGTTGCAAAAGGGCAAACTTTTATCTTTTCAACTCACTTGAGAGTTCGACACCCATTATTAGTAGATATAATTTACCTTCTGAAAAAATATATTTTCCCAGACTGCAAACTTAATATAAAAGTTTGAGAACTACTGTAACAACACATGGAGATAATACAAATTAATATGTCCCTCAGTGACCAATCAAACAATTCTAATCATCTTCATACTTTGAAGTTACACAATGCAGAAGACTGAGAAGCTGCAGTCAGTTTTCTGAAGTGCAATAACACACCATTCCCTCATCTTTAAAAAAAAAAGTATTTCTCATTAAATAGTGCTCATGTCTGCATTATGCCGGCTCCATATTGTTTTGAAATAGCTGTAGGGAAGGATTAGATATTCGGCTCCTCTTCATAATAAGAGCACTTGCATCTTTGTATGATGATGTGAGAGGTGGCTGTAGTCTTTTTCAGAATGGTCACACCTGTTACTATCTGTCTGGCCTCATTATCTAAAGTGCCATATATTGAGCTTCTTACAATTCATAGGACATAAAGAAATACTAGAAAAAGCAGACCATGTGTTAAAAGTGTCCTGGTAGTTTAAGGGTAAGAGGGTCTTCTTGTAAGGCTACATGGCAGACATGCTTGTACATGCATGTCAAAGCAAATGAACAACTACTTTCTGACAGCTCATTGTCTTTAGTACATAGACCTGACAGCTTCCTCCGTTCTTAAAGCCATGCTGAAGTCATCATATCTGACAACTCCTACTCTGACGTTCTAGCACAGCATCTGAAATAACTAAATCCTTGGAAGACTTCAGGAATGTGTAATTTTGAGGAACACTTTGACGTCACTTGTCTCAGATTGTCAGCTATCAAATCCGGTACAACTTAAGAGGCTTGCATACCGACTCGACTAGGTGAGTTTGACAACAGTCCACATCTCGATACATGCTAATACACCAGTATGGAATGTATTTCTCTGTGTGGTGAGTCTAGATGCTCATGTTCTGGCAGCCTTGGTACTTTCTGTATGTGCAGCTGGTCTATCTTGTAAAGTGAAGGCTGCTCAGATTTCGTTGACATCGGGTTTTTTATTTATACATGAAGTGGTATGGTAAGATTCTGATGCATGATATTCGATAAGTCTTGCAAATCAAAGATCTTCTAGACAACCTCCACACAAAGACGAAGCAGCAAACGGGCTAAGGTAACACAAATATTGAATCTATATAACTCTCTATAACTAAGTACGCTGCTACTTTTTGTCTAACAGACATGGAGCATGATAAGCGTAACGGTAAACATAACTCCCTTCATGATGCTGTTAACAGTTATGTGAATAATGTTCTGTATTTATGTATAAGCATGTTGATACTCTTCCAAACACAGTCAATATGGCGATTATATATACATACCAATTATCACCTTCTCTGGTGATTCTATTTCTGAAAAAAAAAGAAAATGTGTAGGCTTACTGGCAGACTATTGCACATGTGCAGATCAAGTATTTAGAGCCTTCAGATATACTTTGGATGGTCTTTTCAATCTTGTTGGTGCAAATGCTAAGTTACATTTTAACATTTGATGCACACACCATAGTCCAGCTTCTTTTGTACATTAGTTTGTCAAAAAGCAACACAAATGTCAAAGGTATGTAGAGTAAGAAGTATTTGCACCAGCAGTGGATGAAAGAATAAACCTCTTAATGTTCTAATGCATGTTCATATTGATCATATTAAAATAAACATTCATGCTAAAAATAGCTTCCATACAAAAATAACTTAAATCCACTCATTGTTCTTCTTTCTTTGTCCTACAATGTTGGCTTCTGGCCGCTAAAGCATGATTAAGGTACGGCTCAGTTTGAGCAACACTCCCGGTGAGACGATGTGGTCATGGATAAATGCTGCGATGGGACACAATTGCGCACAAATTTGTAAGAGACAGGATTGCGTATCTATAGAAAATAATCCACATGACAGGCAATAAGCTGCCACATGAAATGCATGAAGAGCTAGTGGATGAATCACACAGGATCAACTCATGGTCAGCACATCGGCAACAGACCCTCCACGTAATGCACTAGCTCTAGGAGGCTGTCCGTTTGGAGAGGCTTTAGTTTAAGGATAACGTGAAGGCAATCCTTGAGGAAAGGGTGACACTGACACGAAAACTCCAGGCAATAACGGCAATCGGCATTGCTTCTAAAAGGTTTGGTTTGGTACGTGATGACCGGTGGCTATGATTAGCCAGCTGAAGCTGGAGCTTAGGCCCTTGAAACAGCAGTTCAAGGAGGCAGGAGATTGAGTGAAGGGAACATTATAGAAGACCTTTTATTTCACGATAAAAATTAACCTTTCCAACCTTTAGAGCACAAAATATCCTTAGAGGTAGAGATAGGACCAGTAAATGGGTTGCAGTGCACCACTGGGCTCATGAAAGAGCCACTTGGGTACAGACCACAAAAATGGTTAGTGGTCACCTCGATAACACATAATGCAGATAGACAAGAGCCTGCTCTTCCTTCTGATCCCGAGGATCTGTTGCATGAGGAACAGACTACCTCTAGAGGGCTTTCTTCAGGAGGATTTGACACATTGACCATTGAGCTGATTAGACGTGTGCAAGAAGTTAAAGCGAGGCCTTTGTATTCAACGAGTTATTATAAGTCATGATAAATAAGCATTTGTCTCCTGGCAAAATGCGTTTCTAATTCCACATTCCTTCAACTGCTGCATGTAGATTGATGCTCCAGCCTTCCAGAGTTTATTTGGGCACAGCAGTCTTTAACAGTTTCCATCCAAGGAGAGAGACCTGCTTTAGGTACGTAAGGTATTCACATATGATACTAGGATGACTAATCCTGTTTTATTGTGTAACTTGAGTAAATCTACCGTACACAAGCAAGACACTGGTTCCTGGTGATGAGAAGAGAGAAGTGCTTTTCTGCTTATGCCATTCATCTGTCCAAGCAGGAACTAGTTGCTGCTCGTAGCAGTGGGCAAATTAGTGCAGCCAGGTAACCTCAGTGCTTGAGGTCCCAGCATAGGATTTCATCGTTCAATAAGCCTATAATCTTTCTTACGTCTTTCTTGCTTGGATCAGTGTGATTCACCACCAGGGTGTATGTACCGTAGCTCCGAACAGGAACCCCGGAGAACATCCTCAGCTGTTGTTGCCTGAAAGCTTTGGGAGAGGGAAACAATGTTTTGTTCAATAACCGCATCCCAAAGGCTTACAGAAGCATCATCCAAGGCCAGACATTGCTGTGATCCAAGGAAGAGGAGGACACTGCTCCAGAGCAAAGTCCCATGTGGACTTCCCAGAACAGCACAAGGTGGTTGAATTAGGGGGATGCACGGATTCTCAGAGACCAACGTATCGACTACAGTTGGGCGGAAAAGTTTCGAAAAGGTGGTGTTTGAAGTGTCTACACAGTTAGTCAAAGTTTAGCAAGTTGTTACCCAGAAAGGTGCATTCAGTTTGAATAGGATTTTTTTTTTGCCTTGTGTGTATGTATGTACTGTGTGTGTGTGTGCGTGTGTGTGTGTGTGTGTGTGTGTGTGTGAGAGAGACATCTAACACAGTCTCATTTGAAAAACCTCTCCAGCTCAGCCCACTATCAGAGATGAGAATGCTATTGTGGTTTTGCAAATCAACTTTTCTGTGTACATGCACAGCAATATAGTGACCTAGAAACTAGACTCGACCACAGAAGACTGTGGTTACTAGTAACCGCAGCAAATAAGTATAGAAAGATATTCATTGTTTTGTCGGCCTCTTTGCAGACTCTGAAGTCTTGGTCTTATCTGTGCTTGTTTTGTTTGCACATTTGTCACTTCTGGGTGATATAGACAGACAGTTTAGTTCAACAGCAAATGAAACACCCTCACAAGCAGAGATGGGAATAGCTCACTATCCCAAAGAAATATGTTCATAGTGGACGCATCTGCAGTGCATAATGTACGTTCAGTGAACGGACTATGGGTTCGGGGAGACTCTCAAAAAGTAAATTTGCTAAATTCTTTAGCTTATGTCACAAAACGTCCAACGTCCAAGAAGTGCTTGCCATACATTTTTTAGGCTGGGTAGCTGTTTTCACTAACCTCTCCACCTTTATCTCATAGGTACTGTATACTTGGGATGAGTAATATTTTGATATACTGTATAATACATACAGATAAGATTATATTGTGTGACGTTTGCCTTTGAAGTCTTCCTGTCTGAAGTAATGTTTCCTAGAAAATTGTTCAAGAAGAGATACCGTATTGTTCAGAGAATGTCTGATGCAAAGTATAACAGTGGAACACAGTTCATTTCATCAAACTGATGAGCGTATAATCATATATACTTTATTAATATTGTGCGCTCGAATTTTGTTTGCAAATCAATTCAAATGTGGTTATTTTTAAGCATTTAATTAAAAAAAAAATGACCCCGCAACTAACACCATATCCTTTGGTTATTTGTCTTTATTAAATATCTTAACCTTTCACGGCTGAATATATGATCGGGCCTTTTAATTATCACCTCAAAAAAGGTAATTAAAGAGTATTTTTTAATGTGCCAGGGAAACCACTAACTCAAGCAACTAAGTATAATACCACATGTAATATCATCAGTAAAGGTGTGACATAAATCTTACAAAGTATTTTTTACATATATAAGGAGTTGACAGTGAAAAACATACAAGACATCTAAGGTGTTTTGAATAACTATTCCTTATGAAAACTGGTGTGCTTTGAGACAAGGATTCGTGGCATTAATTGGGATACTCAACTACTCTGTTCACGGTTTGGAACATGTAAAAATTCTGTATATAGACAGGCATGAATGAAAATACATTTCATGCAAGTGTTAGACTACTCCGTGTAGGTAAACACTTGCTTTGTTAGCTGGCATATGTCAATTTAATATGGAATACTGAGACAAGTAGACTTTTTATCCCAATTATTGTTGTTTTTTTGCGATTATTGCCAGTGTGGTTTTCACAATCGTGTTTGGAATATTCTGTTAATGCACGTGTACATGGATATTTGTGATCGAGACGTGAAGGTGCATATGAACAGCATTTACTGAATCACACCTTAACCGGAATATCAGCTATTATCTGGAATACTGTGTGCATGTAAATGCTGTCACTGGGGGCTTACCGCTTGGCGGTGATTTGTATGAAAAAGACAAGCATTTTCCTTCCATGACTTCCCAGGGAATCTGTGCCCTGGGAGGTTAATGAAGTGTGAAGTGTGAAAACTTCCTGAGATGGGATGAGTTATATAGTGTTCTCAGATGTTAAGGCTACACTGTCCAAATTTATTTGTGTGTGTCAGTTCTTTATAAGTCTTAAATCTGGCTAACATGCCCCATTGGCCATCTGCTACCAGCTAATGCCATCTTGTGTGTTCCAGTCGGTCCACATAAACGGGTATAATAACAAGATCTAAGTAAGAATTCGAATTGAATTCATGGAATTTACTGACATTTGTTTTACTGTTCAATGTTCGTAATGTTAAATATATTGAGAAATTTGACATGCAAAGGTAGCAAACAACACCAGCTCTCTTTTGTACTCTGGATTTGAGCACAAGGTTGTTGCGACTGAGAAGGACAGTGATCAAGAATAGCTAGATGTCAGTCTTACTGCCAGATAAAGGCATCCAACACTACGTTTAACAGATACGGTGGCTGTTAGCATCATGAATATGATGCTGTGTAAACGATGGAAAACTGTCAATAAATGTAAGTTGTTATGGCATTTACAAAAAATCCTTAATTTCCAGCTACAAACAAGAGTATCAACAACTGTGTTTGACAATGTACGACATTGAACGGTAATAATGAGAGAAATTTTAACTAAGTGCTGAAATTCACTAATTCTTACTATAACAATGACAATAAATAAATTCATACATTTTGATATATATCTTTATGAATGATGTATTTTAACCTAACAGCTATGACCTCTATAATGGATACAATATGTGCCTAAGGGAGACTTCCCTAATAGACATTTTTGGTTGCAATTAAAATAGTTCCTGTGAAAGGCCTGACATGTCCTCTAAGGCAAGAGTCTCAGACCCGGCTCTCTCCTTTCGCCATTAAAGTGGTATTGCAAATGTTCTTAGCACATCAAGGCCAAGACCCCAGATCTCACTATTACATGCACATTATTTAATCCTTGGGCTCTGTGGTAGTACTGACATGTACAATTTCTGTCATTAACGTGCCTGTAAGCTCAGGGATGGACTAGACCACTGGAGGTCCAGTTTTTCATTTAATGGCCCAGGGGAAGCAGGGTTCAACTGGGCCTGAAATGTTTCTATAAAAGTTCTCTGTAGAGGAGTGTGTTATGGCTCTGTAGCTGGCCCAATCGATCACATTAGGGCTGAGGAAGTGGCAAGATGTGACAGCCCAGAAACATTTCAATACTGACACAGTGTGTCTGAGAGCTTCAGGCACACTTCTGAAAATAAAAAAAGCCTTCTATCAGTCCTGTAAATGGGTGTGAATAGTCATAAAGGAGCTTATTGGGCAGAGGCTGGAAGCAAATTAGAGGCGATAGTGGGACAGAATCAATGCTGTTTACCTCTCGGAGGTGTGAGCATATCCATCAGCAGTACTGAGGACGGCCGAGGATCCCTCCTTCCCAACTCGTTATTGACAGTTTGAGGAGAACCTGAGGAAAGAACATTTTAAGACATAACATTCATTTCTCTGCTATCGATAAGTAGACAGGGCTTTCAAAATAAGTGATTAAGACAGGCCGATATAATTAAAGCACCACCCACAGCGTCTTAAGCCGAATGTATAGGCAGCTTAGAGAAGTGCATACATTCACCTTGTCTCTTTCTTTAAAGGCACACAGTATTATTTATACAGTGTCTGTTCTTCTCTCCATGCACAACAAATTAAGGCCCAAAATACTGTTTGCAGGTTTGGTTCTCATCTTAATTACTTCCACAATGATTTAGGAAAAATGAAACATGCATACTAAATTTGCAAGAGTGACAGATGACCACGTGTTCATTAGATCTTCCTTTTACAGATTCAAACGAAAATGAACTTCTAACTGTACAGTTATTATTGCTTCAACATCTGACAATCAAATCAAGGGATGTTTGACAAGTTTATGGAATTCCTGCAAATAAAATTCCTTCAACACCATTAGTCCAACCTATAAGGTGATGTATTTCTCGATACATCAATTTAAAGAGATAAGCCAGAGGATGAGTTCCATTCGATGCTAAGTGAGAGTAATTAGTAATTCTTCAACAAGAACTGTCCACTCTGTCATTCTGTCATTAGAGGGTAAATGTTCTTTAAGAGAGCCAATACTGCATCCTAGCCAGCAGACTTTCATTCCTCAGTGGAGGACAATAACTGCAGTAAGCCTAGATGTTCTCTATATACTCCAATTAATGGATTCCGTTTGTTTAAGAGGGCATTGACCCAAAGGCCAGAGGGTGTTCCACTGTACAGATTGTTGAGCCGTGTGAGGCAAATTTGTGATTTTGGGCTGTATAGATGAAACTGACTCGACTTGTGCCAACTCATTTCTCTCTGATGTTGTACAGATGGGAGACATGTACATGTCATGATCAACACACTTATTAACAGGTATTCAACATTGAAAGGAAAGTGTGACACTGTTTAATTCAGAGGTGCAGAGGAGGTGCAGAGAGAAGGACATGTACTGTAAACAAAGCTACTAATAGGTTCACAGTCGCAAGTATCCTATATTAGTACTACATGAGATAAGGCTGGGTTATATGCAAAATATCACAATATCTTTCATATTGGACGAATCAGATTTTTAGGATGCATACTCCATCTCACCAATTGAAAATGTATTGGTAAAGCACCTCTTCATGGCCACTATGGACCTGAAGAGTGATTATAGCAACCAAAAGCTAACAATACTCAGCATGAGAGTTGTATTAACAGTCAGACAGACAGAGTAAATGTGAATCCTTAAAAACTACCCGACCTCACCAACCCTTTCATTTATTGCATTTGAAATGTTGACACTTTATCGTGGTACAAAAAACAAACGGCCATTATTTTATTGCTCAATAATTATCCGTATCTGTATTCTTAAATGTGTGATATGATCATCATGGATACAATAAATGTTTTTTCTTACACTGTGAAACATCAATGACAACATAAGCCAACACTTAAATGTTTATGTGCAGCACACGTGTTGTTTAATCTACCTGTCTGTCACAACAGTATACCTGTAGCTGTTGAATCACTTCTCTGACCGTGCCACAAATGTGTGGTGATGGTTTTGCTGTTAGCAGCAGCTGGAGAATACACCAAACAAGTCAATTACAAAGAAAGTCACACACCGGGAGAGGGATGACATTAAGGAAATAATAGTATAACTTCTAGTATAGAGGTGAGCTGACCTAGTTCTAGCAGTAGACTCGGTGTGCCTCAGAGGACCGGTTTCTCCTCCGGAGAGAGACGACTTTGTCCTTGATGGAAGGCAGTCAGCACAACACTAGTTTTCCTTCAAACAGGCAGTTATGATGCTAAGCACAGGTAGAATTTAGGGTTTGAACGTGCTTTTTTTTTTTTTAGGAATGGTCTTTGAAATTAGACTGGAATATGGTCACTGTTTGTTTGTAACACGATTTTATTTTTGTAATACGTTTTTAGTTCTGTAGTTTTTATGAAAGCATCATAGCTGTATCGACCACTCCAATCATTGCTTAGTAACTGTAACTATAGGCACTGCAGGTCTGTCAAGCTTTGGATTTCTCCACAATTGCAAAGTTGTACATGGGGCCGTAGTAAGATCTATAGTCTAAATATAAAGAGTTTGGTTGGTGTTTTTATTTTTTCAAAACCAAAATACTTGGTGCAAAAGTGTAAGGAATGGATTGAATAATATCTGCTCTAATGTTAACTGCAAACATTAGCATGTCCGGCTAACTAGCTTACTATTCAAACCGTAAAGACTACGGGAATTGGAACTACAATACCAGGAGGGCAATCCCAGAGGCATTTGGCAAGGTCTAAGAACTATGACAGATTGAAGTGGTGACAGGCAGACCCCAGGTGGTGAGGGTGGGCGGACACACCTCTTCCAACCTCATCCTTAACATCGGAACACCCCAGGGCTGCGCTGTGGGCCCCCTGCTGTACTCCCTGTACAGACACGACGACTGTGTTACCACTTTCGACTCCAACCCCATCATCAAGTAGCTCTGGTGGGCCTGATCCCAGATAACAAGAAAAGGCCTACCTGAAGGAGGTAGAGGACCTGACCCGCTGGTTGCAGGACAACAATTTGAGCGTCAGTTAGACTAAGGAGCTGGTTGCGGACTTGGTAAGAAGCAGGGAATGAGCAAGGCCCCCAATAATTTGAACGGGTTCTTGATGGAGAGGGTGGACAGCTTCAAGTACCTTGGTGTCCACATCATTGAGGACTTGACCTGGGCACTGCATACTACTACATACTCAGTGCTGAAAAAGCCAAGGCAGTGACTGTTTTACCTCAGATGCATGAGGAAAATCCAGGTATCCCCTCAAATACTAAAGAATATCTAGTCATGCACCACTGAGAGCATCCTGACGGGGAACATCACTGCCTGGTACGGAAACCACATCGAACAGTACCACAGAGAACTGCAAAGAGAGGTTTGTTCAGGCAAAACATACAATTAACAGTGTTTAACCCTGTCGAAAAAATATTTACACCAGACGCTGCAAGAATAAGACTAAGAGGATCGTTATGGATCCCAACCAGCCACATACTGGCCTATACTCCCTGTTGAGGTTTGGAAGAAGGTACCTGATACACCTGACCAGCAAGAAGAGGCTGAAGAAGAGCTTCTACACTCGGGTCACTCGGATCCTAAAAGACTGTCCACTGCAATTTGAAATATTCATCTGAATGAGTTCTCAAAAGAATGTTTATGTAGCTATTCTCAATATTGTTCCAGTGGAGATACCTGCTGAGTATCTACTAAACAACTGTTTAAAAGTTGAATCACTTGGCCAATGTCATTTCCAAGTATCATTAAAAGCAGCCTTTTAAAAAAATAATTGACTGTTCTGTCATAGATCTTACAGCATGTCTGCAAATTCAAGATATCCCCCACTGCAAAAGTGCTTTCCCATTAATGAAGAGAACATGAGATGAGGAAATTATTCTTTGAATTCTCTGGGCAGATAATGATTCTCATCTTTATCAGTGGTTTATCTTCTAAGGTCAAGATTAAAGTGAAAAGTGATGTGAACCCCCAGTGTCTCCAATTAAGAAGAGAGAGAAAGAAAAGAGAGAGGGAAGTAGAGAGAGCAGAGGTGGACTTTGCTACATTACTCTTTCTGGTCCCTAAAGTATCCCTGAGAAATAGAAAACACAATTAAATTATGACACCTGACATCTAGACCTCACATCAGTGTGAATCATAATGGACTAACCACTGAAAGTGAGATCCTGTTGGATGATTAATGTGATCACACACATTAGCACCTTTCTAACTTGATATTTTTTTTGTTTTATTCTCTGGTCATGATAAAGACCTCAAGATAAATGTCTATAGAAACTGTATAGTTGAGAAAAAAAAATCAACAACATTGCACTGTTATGTCTCCATGTGGTATCTATTACCCTCAGCAGGCAGCCAATTGCTTTCAGGCTGAAGCAGCCCCGTCTATCTGTTTCCTTGCTGCAGTCACTGTGTTTTCAAAACTAATAAAAGCTCTTATGTTAAACCTCTCTATGAGAAAGTTTTTTTTTTTTTTTCAAATGTAAATCTATAATTTGACCAATCTTTCGTAAAAGAGAAAAACTGCAGGAAATAAAGCCTCAGATTTTTCCTGTAGCCCTAAAAAATAGCATGGAATCAGTAGAGAAAGAGCTTCGTAGTTGGCAAGATAAGTTATGTGGATCAATAGTCAAAGAAAAGACCAGTCCAGCCCTCTACTTAATATCTGTCAACTTGACTGTTAAGTCTTTAGATGAAATGATTTATTTGGTGAAATGGGTTACGAGGAGTTGCAGTGGTTGGCACTGCCACCTCACTGCAATTAGGTTCTGGGTTCAAACTTTCTGGCCGCGGTGGAGTTTACATATTCCACAAACTTTGAATGGAGTTGCAGGTTCTTCTTGTGTATAGGTTTCAACACTTTCAGAAACATGCAGGTTAGGTTAATTGGCGACTCTAAAAGGACTGAGTGTAAATGGTTGTCTGTCTTTATGTGTCTGCCCTGTGATTGGCTTGCAGCCTATCCAGGGTGTACCCCACCTCCTGGGCGATGTCATTTGCTACAGCCCCTTTCGACCCTAAAGGATAAGCGGGTATAGATAATGGATGGATGGAAGTTGCCAGCACAGGACCTTTATCTTAGTAAAGATGATGGTTGCATGGCAAATTATATGACTATAAGCCAACTTAATTTGACATTTGATTAACAATAAATCACATAAGATTTATTTCGGTGGAACAAGAGCACTATTTCGGTCTGCCCTCCATGGTGCCAGCTGTACAGGGTTACCATGGAATATAACACCTTATTGTAGTCTCTTTTTTTTTCCTCAAACATGCTGTGGCTGGTAATGGATTTTTTTTTGCAAATGAGTGAAGGCAATGAAGCTTACAGAGTTTTACAAGCAGGGGTGCTACTAGAAATTCTCCCTCCTCTGACAAGACGTCCACCCTCCACCTCGGGGTCCTTTTAAGAATACTCGGTGCATTTTCACGAGACCCACTACCTGTGCCCCAAATTAAGATACTTTTAACACCAGTGAGAATAGCCACCTAGAGCAGCGCCTCCCCCTGAGAGGCTGAAGGAGATCTCAATCAAGGGGTGGAGGGGAGTTGTGACCATGTATATTTGAATGTGTAACCAATCCGATACCTTACTACAACACTTCACTATGCCAGTTGGCTACACCATCTGAGCTTCATTATCAGCTGCCAGTTGCAGCTAAGCTGAAAATCATTAGGGCATATCATTTAATAGCTTTTTTGGCATTAGGCTGTTGTTTTCACAGCAAAAAAACAAAACAAATCTTCTTCTCATCTTACCAACACCTTTTTGCCTTTTGCCGTCTTTTCCTACTACTTCATTTTGTCGATATAAATGAATCAGTTCGTCCGATGGCGCAGTCTAGACCGAAATTTGCTTCCCATTCATTTAAATGTGGAGGGGGTTGAGACACATGTTCTTCCCGTCACGATTTGATTTTGAATTGGGAGGCTCTCTCTAATGTCCAACTGGTTTGAGGAAGAGGGTTAACTGACATCTCGTTCAGGACATTTGGTCTGTAGTTATTACGAGGGCAGTGAGATGTTAATTACAGTAAAATGTTTGGTAAGACGTTATATTATTTAGTGCCGTGTTTCATGTGTGACATGACTGCAGGAGGATTCTAATTCTTGATCGTGATTTAATAAAACAATACAGATACACAAAAAAAAGAAAATAAGTAGACTGTATTTTGCTGCAATAAAGCAGCTAAAATAAACTTGTATGTTACGGACTGAAAGATCATCGATCCAAAGACGTGCTTTAACTTTTTCAACATATTCAACAAATGATGAACTTAGTAGCCAGAGTAGTAATTATTTTTTTCCCAATGAGCAGAACTAAAAACACACAAGAGCACACACGCTCAAATAACACATAACACCTACACATTATGCCCACATTATAACAGTGGGTGCTTTGTTATCTACATGAGGCTTGATTCAAGCAGTAAATTTCAGTGGCAGCACAAAACAAGTGCAACACATTTAATTGCTATATGGTATGGTGTCACTATAAGAAACCAGAACAATTTGTTATTTAAATAATGCCCTCTCCAAGATGATAATATCACGGCAGCTAGAAGCAATAATGTTCTTGACACTTTATAATATTAAACTTTGATACTTGAAATAAACACAGACCAACTAACTCTTCACTCGGCAATATGAGAAAAATCCCAACAAATGATTAGCCTTTGATTCATCCAGCCCAATGGGAGTAAAGGACAGCTTGATATTCGTTGGTTACCATTTAAAACTTTTTAGATCTTTTGAAATATTTTGAATTCCCCCTATGTATCACGTTTTTATTACTTCTTACACAGCTGCAGTGGTGGAAGAAGTATTCAGATGCTTTAAGTAAAAGGAGTAACTCCATAATAATACTCCATTACAAGTAAATGTGAGGAGGCAACCTCTAAGTAGAACAGTTATATCCCACAGGAAAGTAACTGTCTGCAAAATGTGGTTGTGCTGGAAAAAATAATAATTTTAGCATTTATATTATTTTCACATTGAATGGACTGACATGTCGATGGCCCGTGACCCTTCATCTTACAAGTTGTACTGAATAATAATAACTGGGATAACAAGGTTTGACACACTGTCTTTTGGAACCGTTATTGATCAAATCAATTAGTCTCCAATCAGGTGAATGTGCTAAAGAGTCATTTATATTTTGTACATACAATAGAGGAGACGTGGCTACGTGGAACAAGAAAAGCAATCCTTTTGCTCCAGTGGCCCATGGCAGATGGATGATTCCTCCAGGTAGAGTTTTTTAGTTCAGCTGAGCCGCATTGATTTGGCAGCATCGGGTGGATGTCACACATGCACTGAACAATGCTCAATGACTTTGCTATCCTATTCCCATTTAAATTGCTTCTACATTTCCTTTCTGACACCTGTTTAAATCAATGCCTTCCTCTGCAGGTCATGGGCTGAATGTACTAAGGCGCACACCAGCCGCCTCTCAAATCCACTAAAATCAACACAATAATTGAAATATTTTCAAGCTGATTACACCGAGGCCCGGGGCTTGGCTGGTTGCTAAGAGTATGCTCCCTAGTTGCTAGGGGGAGTAAATCATCCTGCATTATTTGATTTTTGTTACTGATATGAAACTGCTAGTCTCTCGATTAAATGTCTCACAGTCAAACACCTAGGGGATGGACAGGAGAGGAAAAATAAAATAGTCACCGCGAACCTGTAAAATAGCATCTCTAACTTTTCTTCTCCGTGGGGCTTCAACACAAATCTATCTGCTTGTTTATGTTTGTTCCTGCTGAAATAAACAAAGCTCCAGTTCTGCTTTCTTTGAGGAAAAACAGAAAAGACAGCGAAATATCCAGAAATCCCATATCGCACTTGGGTAAGATCATGAGTAATCTATCTGTCCCTCTTATCAAAACAGATTGCAGAGTTGACACCATGCTTTTTTTTTTTTAGTAGCAATCTCAGTTTGATTTGGGCGGTAACAGTCTTATAAATAATAGTCAGTCAAATACATCAAGGGAAACATTGACTGAATAATATACTGTCATAGAAGATTCAAAGCCGAATCCCCTTGACTTGCACAAGGCTTTCTACATGTGTCACAATTTATAGAGGATCTTTTTTTTTCGCTGCAGACGTCTTCGTCAGTATAGTCGGTGTGGTGTTATATTTAGCAGGCCATTGTTTGTTTTAAGTTTAAGTCAGGCACATGCAGTTTCCTCCTTCCTCCTCAGTTGATTATAACAAGCTTTAATACATTTATTTTCTTTACTTTATTCCCTGCACTGTGGATCTGATGCTCACTGATTACAACTGGACCTTCACTCTCCTTCCATTTAATATTAATACTGCATTGAGGAGGATTTTCTCCAAAGACTTGTCAGACACTGAGGGCTGCTCCGGCAGGCCTTGTCAAATGAGATCAGTGCTCACCATAATGGTGAGGTCAAGTGGAGGGGCAGCCTCTCAACTCCATAACAGCCTGACAGCGAGCATTATATTATGCTCTGTAAGAATTAAGTATAGAGCCCATAGACGTGCGCTGTTCTACACATTACAAACTACAGATGCACTTGACACAAAGCCAAGGTGCACCATATCATTAAAAAAAAGTGTCAACGTAATCCTCCAAATGGGTGTCAGTTGAATTAGTTAATCTACTTATGCAACATTAGATTCTATCTATCAAAGGAATAAACTCCCATGGAGAGAATACAAGCCATTTAGCGATATTCCTTGACCTCGGCTATGAGCTATAGGAGCAATAGAAAAAAAGCTGGCAGACAGCTCCACTAAAGGGAGGGTGAGCGGTGATCAGGGCCCGGCTGCTAAATAAACGCTTAACCACGGACCACAGTCCCTTCATTAGCAAGCAGTCAGGTCTAGATCGACGTAGCAGTCCCACTCTTTTTTTTTTATTTACCAACCGGCCCATTTCTTGTAGCTGAGTTGTCTTTAAACGGTGCCGCTGTTTAACTGCTTTATTCAGCCTCTGTATGAGACCATCTGGTCCCCTGTCCTGTAAGTCTCTTCTAAAGCCCAGGCCTGACAAGCAAGAGATATGTCAATGCAGTCCTCAGCACAAAGCAACATCTGCCATGCCTGACGCCCACTATTGTATGGCCATTTAATCTGTCCCCCTCCTCCCCTTAACGGCACACAACAGTTCCTGGTATTATGTTTTGCCACTCAATTAGCATTATCATCCCGCTGAAATAGAAGCCAATTTACCATTAATGACGTGATTGTTAGATGAGTGACAGCAGTCGATGCTGCCACTATCGCTAGATAAACGGAGGCCTGCCCCTGTTTTCCTGACTGGTCGTGCCGAGGGCTGAGAAGTCAGAGCCAGCCAATCCCGATGGCCCGACTTCACCCCTTCACCACCAACATTGTTTCCTCCGGTTCATAGAGGCAGTGTGCTGGAAAATTGAGTCCAGATTCATTAGGTTTTCAGTGTGCCGCTCGAGTCAGTTAAATTGATACATTTCCTAACAAAATTGAAGTGCTTTTGTGGTGCCTGCGGATGGCTGGTGACCCCACTCGGCCCACTGAGCAGCCGAAGCAAGCTGATGGATCCATTAGACCGCTTAGACTGCTTATTCCTCTCTCTCCATCGCTGACTGACACTGTAAATCTGAACCAATTTCAGACTCTAATCACCATTACAAACCCCTTCCACTGTCCATTTGTTACTCTGCAATTCGAATACACTGCCTAGATTGGTTCAGAAATACCAGTTTAGAGGGGCCCTCCTGCTTTCCCATGGTTAAATGGCTCATGACTGGTCCCTTTTCTGAGCTGAAGCAGAAAAGCAGTGGCTACTGGAGGAGGAGGAGGAGGAGGAGGTGGAAGGGGAATAACATACAGTGAAACAAAGGGCCTTGAAGAATTCCCAAAAGATAAACTGGAATTAAGAAGAATGATAGATAAATGAATAAATACGAGGAAAATATGGGAAGTGTGAAATTCAGTGAGATGACAGACAGGCCTCAAGGCCACACTGCCGGCTGTGGTAGAAGGGTGTCCCTTGAATAACAATCACTGTTACACCTCCAAAACATTTCCTCATCCAATAGCCATTTCTACCCGAGCTTTTATCTGCTCAGTCAACCGCACAGCACTAGCGAAGCGGCTGGAGGATATTATTTCCCTGTTGGCCCCAGTCATATAACTCTGCTTAATATGCACTCTATAATTTAAGAAACTCGAATTATAACCCGAATACGCCGTGCTTTATATTATCTTTCTAACCTTCAACTTTGTTCAACTTTGAATTAGTGACTCTGAACATTTTCACATAACAGGTATAAAAATGCTCAAAAAAGTCTGAAAGTAAAGCCTCACATGCATTATTTATGCCCTTAAATCATAGCAGTTCAATTGAAGGGCTTATATTGAAAACCGGTGAGCTCACCCGTCAGTCTCCACATCTAATTAACTGCTGCACCTCATATCCTCTAAGTGCAGTGGAAACACATTTTAATTGATATTGAGATGTTTATGCCCTTAGAAAGTAATTAAGATTTTCAATTAATCCTGTCTTATTTCTGGACATCTTGGTTCTGTGTCCTTGAGCGTCCAGCGATTAATTCCCCAAACCTCCTCTAAATGAGGGAACTTCAATTACTTTGCACTGAATTCACAACCCTGTGAGTGACCTCATCCAAGGCTGCATCATCATTTAAATTAAAGGCAATACAAACCCAATTAAATCATATAAGGATGGCGAAATCACCAGTAGCTGAAAGGCTGTTCGGTATATCCCACATAGGTGCTAGTGAACTGGGGAATTCCCTTTACTGTATGTCTCCTGAGTGTGAGAAGACAGGCTATTATGAAACCCATCTGCTTTTAGCTTATCAATACTTCTATAGCGATCGATTCAAACAACCTTTCCACAGAAAGTTGTGTTCCCTTTGGGATCATTAAAAGCAGTATTTAACGTTTACGCTGACCTCTTCCCACTCCCCACTCCCCCGTGTCTTCATTTGCTTGTTTACTTTATTACGTCCAAACGTGCACCACACTCCGCTACAGAAATGTTTGCTCGCCGACAGGAAAATGGACAAACAGACTCCATCAATCAACCCCAAAAATCGTTTGTTTCCTCTTCCCAGATACACCCTAACTGATAAGGGTGAAGGTATAACAACATAATCCGTCTTGTACGGTATTTTTATACCTTTGGAATTACATCTCCTCAAACCTCAAATGTGTTCATACAATATGACAACACTCTGACTGTCCAAACCCCTCTTTGTCATGTTGAGAATAAATAATAATTTCTCCTTGCTGCCCTTGCAGTGCTGTTTTGCTCACACATAGAATCACCTGCCCATCTAGGCAACAAAAAGCCTGCTTGGGGATTATGGTGACATAATCTTAGCAGTGGCCTGTGAGTCAGGGGCTGAATGGGTTTGAACCCTCTATGCCACGCTGAGATAACATTTGTCACCAGGGTTCCTCGGCGGCCTATTCATAGATTAGTGGACTGTCGCCTTTTCAGAATGTGAAATGGCTTTGGCACTGCTGCATGTTTATTGTCAAAACCTTTGCCTCCAAGGATGAGGAGAGTATCTTGTCCTTTTCTTGAGAGCTCCACCGCTTGGCCTCCTACGAGCGCATAGAAATCAGCTGCCTCTGTTGTCTATGTGAATCCGTGCGGACAGTGAACACTGAGGAATACTGTTACATCTCCTTGTTGCTCAGTGGGCTTTCCAAGATAATACATGATATGTGCGATAGGCACATATCATGTATTAATGTTATAATTTCATACATTTTTAAGTAAAACTAGCATGATTTCTGTTTGCCTCTTTTAGTTCTTTAAACCCAGAATGCTCAAACAGCATATTCTTCTCCCAACTCGTCACATACTGACGGTTGGTCAGGACCCTTGGCCTTCAAACTATAGGTGGGAATTCCAACAAAACCACTTGCTTAGCTTAAGGCAACAAAACCAGGATTAGGAAAAACTTCACGGCTGGGCTTAAAACAAGGATGCAAACTAAGTAAAATAGAAACAATGTAACATGAATATGGAAAACATGAAACAAATAACTCTACAATACTTTGGGACAGGAACACAAGTCTCAAACGCTGGTCTCCCAGTTGAACGTCCTGTGTTTGTTTGATTCCTCCCTCCTGCCAGGTTTTTTCTGTGTTCATAGTATGTCATCACACTCCCTGAGAGTTTTCTCTGAGCGTGACAAAGTTGATGCTCTGGGAATGAGAACGGGCTCAAGTCTTTCAAAGGAATGGTTTGTCATTTTGGGAACAACACTTTGCTTTCTCGAGGAGCATTGGATAAGATGATTAATACAACTCTCATTTGTCTCTGTTAACTAGCTTATCTTAGCATAAATACTGGAAATGTGGAGAGTTAGTCTGGCTCTGTCAAAACGTAAAAAGAGATCTGCCGACCAGCACCTCTGAACCTAACACACACACACACACACACACACACACACCAATGTCATGTTTGTTTAATGTGTACAAAAATCAAAGAAACAGCATTTCTGTGCTTTATGGGGGTTTTGTGCCGGAATATTTCTTAACTCGGAGCAGTAACTTCCTGGGAGTCTCCGCTGGTTGCCTGGCAACCTGCTGCCTCCAAAGAAATAACTAAATGGCAAATTGTGTTTTTTACACTTTATTAGATATAACTTGTTAATTGATGATGTTAGGGTGTGCTGGCAGGTGATTTTGTCACTTTTGGACAGAGCCAGGCTCGCTGTTTCCTCCTGTTTCCAGTCTTTATGCTAAGCTAAGCTAACCGGCTGTTGGCTGTAGTCTTATGATTAACAGACAAACAGTAGAGCAGTATCGATCTTCTCATCTTACTCTCCCCCAGAAAACAAAGAAACGTATTACTCAAAAGTTACACTGTTCCTGTAAGCAATGAACTTAACATTATCTAGCCATCAAACCAGCATCAAGGCAGTCTGAGCCATGAGTGATTGGTTACTTATTTATAGAAATTCATTCAGAACAGAAGATTTGGGGATGTTCACCGCTGCAACATCTCTGCTGTCCCTCTGTAAACAGCCAGTGTATTATTTGAGCACGCTTGAAGGGGTCTTTAATCAGCTCGAGCGGTCCCCACAGTTAGCATTTAAAGCGAATCTTTGCATCACAAAAGGGGTGGGATGTGTAAATGAGATGTGACATTTTATTTGTGCGGGGCTACGCTGCAAATAAATAAATATCATGCCATGACAGACAGAGACTGCTGGGAAAATCTCCTCTACATTGCACTCACTGGTTAACTGTCACACCATTAAATTGACTTTCACGTTGACATGTTGCCTTCCGATTGGTTAGCAGATGTAAAAAGAGGGAACACTTGCCAAACAGTTTCCAAGAGCATGAAATTGATATTGTGAATCATATGTGACAGTGACTCTTCTGCCCTATAATTGATCTACATTAAGGCTACAAGGCTTCAGCCTGTGATTGGAAAGCGAGGCACATCATGAGGCTCTGTGTATCCCCGGCTGGCAGCCAGAGGAGTTTATTCTTGCACTGGAAAGATTACATCTTCAATTTTACCTGGGGTGTATAGACCTCAGTGGGCCAGCAGATATCTTCCTGTAAGTGGGACCTTACTTATTGCTCTTTCAAGTGGTAGATCTATCCATTCACTCTAATTAAATTGAGGTTTTTAATCTGGTTCCTCTAATCCAGAGTCAAGTGTGTTGGGACTTGGATGATGTGATTTGAAAGCGAATACTCTTGAATCGCTAAAACACAGTTATCTCCTCTCTACTATTGAAATAAATTCGAAAATGAGGTTTGTGCACTTAAGCACCACACACTCGTATGACCTGAGCCGGGTGCTTTGATGTACAATGTGTTCCAAGTAAACAAGAAGGATATAATGGAAAGCAAAAAGCTCATTTTTTTTAATTGAAATGAAAATTACAAGAGAAGGGGCTAGAACCATGCAGATCTCAGCGTGCAGGGCTCGAAAATAACATTGCATTCTATTTTTTATTTATTTACTTTTTGGCAAAAACAAACATGGCATTATCATGTTGCAAAAACCTTTTCATATGTGCCAGATTGGTGAAAATGCTGAATCTAAATTCATGGCCAACCAGGGAATTTTACTGCCAAATCCTTCTTGGAGAATGTTAAGAAAATAGATAGATGTATGAGTTGGATCTGTAAATTGAAGATGACCTCTCATGGCAATTCTGGGGTCCATCTGGCTAAAGGTAAGCCCTCCGTCTCAAAAGCAGTAAAGCATCCATCGCTGCACGATATAACCTCTCTGATGGGGGAATTCATGCACTTTGGTCTTTAAGATCCAGATCAGGACGGCGCTTGATAAAGCTTGTTCTAGCTGGGTATCCAGAGATAGGGGTCTTACCTATGAGTCATTTTCAGCATGATCACCCTTATCTGTGTTGAGCTGGGCTCCCCTGGCTACTCGGAGGCCTCCGTTTAACCCCGGCCCTCACGTGGCTTCACCGCCAAACACGAAAAACACTCGCAGCCAAAGATGCTTGTTTGTCAGGGATTAAAGGTATTTTCCCTGCCTCTGTCGCAGCATCCTTATTTGGCAACAGCAAGCCCTCTAATTCAGGTCATGGTGCCATGGCTCTCATCAACAAACTGTAGGCCACTTTCCAAGTTACACTGGCTCACATAAACCTGTGCAAATCATGCTGGACAAATATCAGAGCAGCCAACTGCCCCCATGAGAAAAATAAATGATGAAAATTAAAAAACAAAAGTTTAATGGTAGATACTCAGTCTTGATGTGTGTTAAAATCATGAGAAAATGAAAGAATCTGGGTTGGGATCACAGCTATGGGAGGAACGTTGCAGGGATATGACTGAAAAGAATAGGACAATGAATATATTTTAGGCAATTACCTCAGAGAGCAGAGTTCCATAATTTATGTCTGCCAAGATAAAAGTAATCCACAACACAGAAACTAAAGAGCTGATCTCATAATGGATATTTTAATCAAGTCCCTCAAAAAGAAAGAAGAGCCTATTAAATTCCAATTTTAATTTATGAATAAAGAAATGATTTTGCACCTCGGTGAAATTACCAAAGGCATGCTTCAAGATGTTGTGCAGGATTACACATTAAACTTACTCAAATTACTTTGTAAATGCTGTCCTTGTTTTTTCATGTATCTATTTAAAAAAATAATATTTGTTGACCCATCATCTGCTTTCACTGTTATTATGCAAGAAATGAATGAATTATGAAGTGGAAATAAAATGCCTTTTATCAATATTTTATGGAGGGGCTCAATAAGGCCTGCTATAGCTATAGTTTGAAGTATTGTCTCTGACAATATATCTAGTATATTTACATTCCTTCCTCATGGGAACATGCATGCATGTAGGCCTCCCGTCCCCAAAAGGAATATCACAGTAAACTAATCATGAAGCTCTGACACCAGCATCTCTCACGTCTGTGTATCCCAAAGTGGAATACTCTCCTCTCTAGACTAATTGCCAACGTTAGCTGTGCTGTGCACATCCACTGAGACAACGCTCTACATGTCTTCACCACTTTATTCACATTTTTGATCAAAAAAGAATCATCATTTCAAGTTCTTTTTTTTGTGACAAAGTCACTATCTCATCTTAGGCCTTGATTTGAATAGATAAACACCAACTCGGTAACCCTTATCCCATCTATTTAGGCTAACATACATGACTGTTAAAATAGCCTAAATGGATGTCTAAATGGCAGCTCGTAAACAAACAGCAGCGGGGTGTGAATGGTCTTTGCTACAGAGCAAAGCATGACACTCTGGGGGGTTGCGGATGGGATCTCTCCATAGTGACAAGATGTGATCAGAGGCGTCCCTGCTGAAATCTATCCAGGTTACAGGAGTCTGAATATTTAAAGTCAGTGTGGCTGCTGACCTTAAATGCATGTACCCTATAAAAACTAAAAAAGGCATTTCTGGAAAGGATGTCACAAAGGCAAGACCTTAGAGAAAAGGAGGAAGAGGGTTGAAATGGAGGGAATAAGAGGGAGGCGTAAGCTGGTGTGTATTTGTCCATGTAATGCCAAGAGGGAGAAATAAATGGGGAGGTGGGGCTAAAAAGAAGGGAAATGACAGAAGAAGGGAAGGAAGTATTGGGGTCATACTGATGGGCACTGAATTGTGTTGTGAATTGAATGAACTCATCTTTAAAAGACTACTGTGTATTTCCCCTTTTATTGAGAGAATAGTCATATTAACATCCTGTTCTCCGTGTGAAGCAAAGCCATATCCGATGATGATTGGGTTTGGGAAACGCTCTGATGGAAAAATAGAGCCCATTGCATCCACATCACCATCTCACACCACATTGGCATATGCGGCTCACTGCTTCCCACTTTTGGCCAAAATTGAAGAGCTTGCACAGAGGAAAATAAATAGATGGTTGAATAGCAATGGCCTCTGCCACTGAACCTTTTATCAGTGGGAATCTAACAGCCGTGCCGTTTCAGAATTTCAGTTTAGCTTCCGATTACGGTATGTCCTGGCATTTTATTCCCTACATCTCTATGCTTCATAGCCTTCAAACACTTCTCGGTAACTGCCTATTATCCAACAGTTCCACTCCACTGACCCTGCCAATAAAACTTTTCATATCCTTATAAATGAACTCAATTGCCGCGTTCTAAACATTTACACTGCACTAACAGATCATCTCCACACCTTGGAATTGACTAAATTCCCTTTTCCTTATGAATATATAGGAGGAGATTAGAGATATGATAGCTTTTCAGATTGCTGCACCCAGTGAAATTAGTTTAGTGAGCATTTACAGACTAAATTGGAACCATTAAATAGCGGATTGAATTGATGGCACATTCATTGTCTCTCCATCGGTATCACTGTAAAATCAATTAGCCGTCACTTTTCCATTCTCAATAAAGTATGATTGTCAGCCACGGATGAATAAAGAAGACCCTGACAGCCACTCAGACCAGAACACCATGTGAAAACAAATCTGTGTGCAGGAGCTGGCAGGGGCTGGCAAATGTGATCTGTAATTGTGCAAAAAGGTACAATTGTCTTCATCAAAAGGCCACTATGCATAGGATGGGCCATTAGTTTTAAAAATGTACGACAACGAAATGATATCGAGAACAGAAAAGCTGGAACAATAGTTTTGGTGCAGAAGCAGCTAAAAAAATACTCATTGAATTCATATCATTCATCCAAAAAATGGTCAATATTATCTTTAGCTGTTGGACTCTTTATAAATGACCTTCAAAATGATCTAAGATCGATTTGCAATACTGTGACAGACGAACAAATGAGAGATGTTTTTAAAAAGTTCCCAAGGCATTGGAAATTGTCAGAATGAACACGGCAACACGGTAAATATCTTTAATGATAGAATATGATGTCGGTTTAGACATGCTGTAAAACAACATGTCTTATGGTCTGTTACAATGGAAAACACAACACCACAGATGCACATGAAATATCATGCCATGATGGTTTTCTGTCATGTGATACCACTTCTTGTTTTCTTTATCAATAAATGGAATGTCATTTGTTTAACCAAACCCTCAGCTGTTCAGTTTTGGTTGCAAATCAAACAGCATTATGTCTGTCAATTTGCCAGAGGCACGGCTAAGTGTCCTCTGAGATCAAGACTTTCATCTAATTTTTCCTTCTAATGAAATCAAATAGGGTTTCCCAGTATCCCTTATCACAATGCTTTGTGCAATATCTGCACTGGGAGCTCCAACAGCTGAAGCCCCCCTCTTTATTTTCTCTGTATAGAGTAACATATGAACATGCATATGAAAATTACCACAGGCAGCAGCATCACATATGCTATTATGCCATAGATGGCACAATGAAACAATGCCAGATTTTCATTAAGCCATTTTGTTGAATTGATGGAACAGCTGAAGCTTTTTTTTTTTTCTGGATATGGCAACAAAGATTACAACAGTGTGGCCGACAGCCTGATGGACTGCAAGCACTGTAACTTGTGAGGCCTACCAACAAATACTAGTCAGAGCTCCAAAGCACTGATGCCATACAATATTGTGATTTCAAGATTTAATGCAAAGTTACCATTACTCCTGAATGTTTGCACTGAATTAGCAAGTTCTAACAAATATGGAAATCCATCATTTTAAAAAAATGGGGCAGCAATATCGTTCAACTCTGTTGAGTAAAACCTTGATCGCAGAAAATGTCAAGATCAAAATGTTCATGCCTGCTTTTTACTGCAATAAACACGTAAAAAAAGGTCTTTCACCAAAGCCAATGGAAATTCAAATGTTTTCAGTCCCAATAATTACAAAATCTCTCCAGTGTCCTGAAGGAAATGATTATATGCAGCTAAAATGCAAGCCATGCTGAGTAGATGATCAAAAAAATAATAATATGTGCCATAGCATTTACAGGTATTAAATTCACTGTCAGGACCACATTGCTGTAATTTAAATAAATACTCATCTTCCCGCTGCAATTACTGTGGTGAGCATTGTATTGGCAGAGGATTGGTTATCTCCACACAAGGTAAAGGGCTTTAAGATTCTCAGATGAAAGGTGAGATCGGGTATTATTGCTTCATGTTATCAACACTTCAGCTTTCAGTATATGTACTGATACATAGTAGATGCTCATCTCAGAGGTAAATACTTTGATTTCATGAATACAAATGGTTGTTCACAATAGGCAGGGTAAGGATTCAATCTATATCAATCTGATTCAGGGACTATTCCAGGCCCTTAGAAGAGAATGAAGGGATCCAGCGCCAGCCTTCAGATATGAGCTGAGTGTTTGGTTAGAGGAAGAAGGGAAGGTATAATAAAACGCCAATAGCTGCAGAGCTCTCAGGTATGGTGTGAGATTGATAATGTTTAAGGAGGCAGTCCGAGCAGCGCCAGGGTCAGAGGATGTCCCAGGTAGCAGATCAACCCCAGACTAGCCGAGGAGCTCTTTAATGTTGAGGAACTAGTGGAAGGTGAGAAAAGCTTAGATGGGGCTTTCTCACGAACCTGGCTGACCTGGGGGAGAGGCTGCAGGGGAGGCCTGGGGCTCCGGTGGAAAAATAGACAGCTGATGTTTGGTAGCAGGTGGGGTGCTGCTCTGTCCACAGGTGCTGCACAGATGTCTCCGAAGCAGAGCAAGCACCAGTCATCCAGGGACACTGGGACCCGCTGGAGTCTCCTTATTCGGTCTCACCCACAGCCCTCGCATCTGCTCAGCCATTTTCTAGGAGTAATTACACATGGCACCGGGTGGGCACATGATGGATGCTGGGAAACAAGGACAGAAATCTTGACACGACTGTTTCTTTAAGGTTCAATGGCAACAAATTAAGTGAGATTATTTTCTTTAATTCATTTTCTTCATAATTTAAATGATGTTTGGAATGGAGAAGTGAGGTCAGGCCCAGCTGTTCTCTTCCGAGGAGAATTTTCAAGATGTTCGGTATTTCAAAGCCGTAATGTAGAATAAATGAAATGTATGAGGAAATGCTGTCCAATTGGTGTCATAATTGCTATTTGGAGGATTTAAATTACAGAGTGCAGCCATCAGATAAAGGAGTGCAGATAAAAAGGAGTTGGGCTGGTAATGGAAATCTGTTTGGAGAGGAATAGTTTCTAATAAGTAATTTTGCCTAATAAACTATAACCGATTTAATCTCCACCTTATCAGGCCAAGATTTCACCACTTTCCTTTTTAATTGGCTATTTTGTAATCCCCGGTTCCCAACAGAGCGGATGGTCTGTCTACCTCTCCTGAGAGTTAGCATGAAATCAGTTTAAAACACTGTGTCAATCTCATTCTGAAGTGGCCATCTGGCCAGTGTACAGAAGCTGGGGATGGCACGCTGAACCACGGGGTCTCTGTGAGGCAATCATCAGCAGATTTACACAATGTGTTAATGCAAATTTAATAGAGACTTCTTATCGGCCACTTTGATCTTCCGTGTGTTCTCAGTGTCAGCCTGACCAAAACCTACACTCCACCAGGAAATCATCATCTCTTACAGACGACACATGCAGCTGCTGCAGCTCCATGTTTCTTATTTTATTTTTCACGTATACTTTTCATGTTTTCAACCATGATTGAAGTATTGGATATCAACAACAGTAAACAACATTTAAGTGAAAATACACCGTAAAGATAGGAATTCAGCACTAACACAACTAGAAAGTGTTATTGTAGTCCAGTGTAGCTAACGTTGGTTGTACTTTCTCTCTCTCTCTCTCTCTCTCTCTCTCTCTCTCTCTCTCTATATACAGTATATATATATATTTGTATCTATACATCTATATCTCTCTATATCTATCTCTATATATGTGTGTATACAGTATATATATATATATATATATCTCATCCAGGGAAGTCCATGTAGGGAGGAGGTAGGAGTGGTCAATGGGTCAAAAAGCACATGGCTTTCACCAGGGAGACATCTGTGACCTGTGTGAACCAAGCTATTCTTGCCTAAACATAAACAAGTAGTTTTGTTGCCTAAACCTAACCATGTTTTTTTGTTCCATTTTTATGTGTTTAAATTTTGTACTAATTTCAAGCCAAACCATGTTTTTTTTAACTGAACCTATCCGAGTAGTCTTGTAGCCTTTTTGTTTTGTTTTGTCTCTATTTACAACGTTAAAGGTTCAAACTGCGATCATAATCCGGGAGAAATCATGTTTTTCTCTAAATGTAATTGAGAGTGCAGTTAGCGTAATTTTGTAGAAGACATGGTTGTAATTTTACCGTATAACTGACAACCAACATAAAAGCAAATATTTTGTTATTTTACACAACAACTCTGCTCAGCAACTGAGATTAATGATATTTCTAGTCAGTATAGTCTCATTCAATTAAAAAAAAATCTGCCTTTTAATGAATTGTGTTTTATAGGTTTTTAATAATTGCATCCCAGCGCAAGAATTCCTCTGGAACTCCACTGTGTAACATCTAGATTGGTTTAAAAAATATGTCTATTCCCTCTATTCATTAAAGTGTAATATATCATGCAGGACCATAGCTAGCGATTCTGGGATCCTTGAAAGGATATTGCTCTGGGCCCTGCTTAATTAATTCATACACCCTGCTAAGATTTTTATGGTCCCTCTCCTGCTGTGGGCCCCTAATATTATCCCCACCTTTCACCCTACTATATTTGCATTGGCCCTAGATACAATCTTTAATTTCAATTAGGGAGATATTGAGCATTTTGAATGTGTGCATTTTAGAAACAAATCAATTGCAAACTAAATGGAAACTCCAGAACTTCTTTTGCCAAAAAATGGTCACAAATAATTAATACTGCAAAAACAAAAAAGTTACAATTGGCTCATGTGGGCAAGTTGTAGTAGCCAACAGTATGTGCCTCTGGTCCTTCATAACATTCACCGGAAAATAAAACAAAACAAAACAATAAATGTCAGAACAGGTCACAGGGCCTCTTTAGCTATCTAATCATGCTGTGCTGTCATCAGATAATTCACTGAAAAACATTTAATTGTGCCAGATTTTGGGAAATTCAAAATTCTGTAACATTTGGATGGAAGAACCAATACCAGTCATAGAAAGTGCATTCCATCATCATGATCTTGAACCTCTCTTGGACAGAAAACGAAGAACTGCCGTACAGCCTGAGGGCGGCTAAATGAATGGGGTACAGCTTTATTGCAGTAATGCTGTTTTTTTGTTCAAAGCTATAATATGTAGTCTGTTGTAGTCACCAGAAATCTTCCTGGCTGCTCTCTCTGTGACCTTTTTACATTTTTGCACTCCACTCTCTAGGGATGGTACATCAGTGTGACATCACAGATTACAGGGTGTGGAAAATCGTCTCTTATTTCACGTTATTGCAGAAATTATGTATTCAGTTCCTTGTATGTCCCAAGATGTATTGCAGCAGTGGGAGTTTTCCTTTGGTTATGGTGGCTGTTTTCTGCGGTATACTTTATAAAATATTTATAGTTATAGTTGACAAGTTGTGTCCAGAATGCTTGAGACATAAGATTTCAATTTTAACCCTATTGCAGATAGTTGTATTTACACAAAAATATTATTGACTAAAAGTCAGTAAACTAATTTATGAGTAATGTTTACTGGAAACTGTTCCAACAAGCTTCACAAGCTGTCCTAATATTGCTTTGTATCAGCAGTCAGTCTTATAACATACTTTCAAATGGAGGACGAATGTCGATTACAGAAGACCCCTTTTCTAGCATGCATATGAATCCAAACAATGTTTAGCCAAAGTGCAAAATATGACATTTTTTGCAACCGTGCGTGCATGTTAGTGCATGTGAGGCCCCCCCTGCTAACCACCTGCTAAGCCATTGCATGTTGCCGTGTGGAGACAATCCTTCAATTTTAGAAATGCTCTGAATTTGGAATCCAGCACCGTTAAAGGATAAGTTCACAATATTTTAAGTCTGTCTTAAAACCCTAATCCTGTGCCCATGTGACCATTGAAAGGTATTTAGCTTGATCTTATCATTTCTCCTGCTCATACTGACCTTTAAAAGATGCCTTTTTAATGCGCTTTCAATGTAAGTGAAGGGGGATAAAAACCCACATTTCTCGCATTGTGCAATAATGCAATCCAAAGTTTATATGAACCTTATTTGAGATGTCAGTTAGTCAATTAACGAATATATCTTCCAAACAAACTGTCTTTTGTTGTAAAAGAGTTGTTATAGAGTTAACTTGCAAAGATAGTGAGCATGTGATTGACTTGACTACAGGTGAAGTGAACCGTGGTTGGCTGCCTTTGTGGAAGCTCTTAAATGTGTGAACGAGATCTGTCACAGAAACGGTTCTTTTCCTTCTTTTGCCTTGTAGCCCAAATGCATTTCTGCTCCCATTAATGCTTACAGTGTTGAGGCAAACAATACAAAATGCTTCTACTTCAGTTTACATGTTTGTTTGTTTTTTGTTTACAGTTAGTCTTTCAATTTCATTTATTAATTAGTCCTCCATCGTGCCTGTATTTACTCATTTAACTGTTCTTGAGGAAAAAGGAGTTGAAGTGGAAGATAACAGCGTTGCTACTTAGTGAAAGCACATTCTGTGCTGTTGCTCACAGACAGTAAATAGACATTGTCTTGCCAAGTCCCTCTCTTTATTATTTGCTTTGGCCCTGTCAGGCCCTTTGTTATTTCATAATGCAGCTCCACAATGCCACTACACCAGTCACATATGCATCAGTAGTCTCCAGTGGGAGTATTGTTAGGTAAATGCATATTAATGAACTTCCCTTTGAACAAGTGCACTGACACTGGTGTTGGGAGATTTATCAAGGCAGTGAAGGACATTATGTCCCTTTCTTTAAATGCTGCCTTATTGATAGTAAAGGAGTAAAACGTACAAACTGAGAAGATATCTTTTACTTTTACAAAGTAAGTGAGTGGACAAAAGTCTTCAACTCTGATACTAAGGCTCCAATACATACCACAGTCCTGCTCACTTATGACTGAGACTGAAAAACTTTACTAGAAACAATTTGATACACCAGTTAAACCCAAATGAAAATGTTTATTCTAATTAGCTCAAATATTAAATGCACTAAATTGTTTTGTTTCAACACTCCAGACATTTTGTTTATACTCACTTGACCTCTTAGCTTTTAGGCACTCTCAAATAGTTTTGGTCATGCTAAATTCTGATGTAATTAAAACAGTCAGACACACAGAATGGTTTTCAACAAAATTACATTGTCATATCTGAATAACACAGGGGACTGGATTTGTATGAACGGCTAAGAACAGGTAAATAAAACCTTTGATTTCATTTCAGCTTGAGTGTTTCTTAACAAAAGAGACAGAAAGACAATGGATATCAAAATGGAAATTGCCCTCGCTGTTTAATTGGATGGCCACTTTTACTTAACTTATCTTTGCAGCCCAACTCATTCACTGGAAGTGAGCTTTTCCAATTAGAGAAAATAACCATTTCTTCTCGGTTCAAAAGCATGTCTTTTACTGTGGTATTTTAGTTATGATGGCGTGTACCAGTGTAAACAAATACGACACTCAGCAATGTCCTCTCTTAACCCTGCTCGTGTCTGTCAAATGTGCTTTTGAAAATACTTTCCCAGGTTTATAAGACACATATGTCATTCAGAATCACACTTATCTGAAAAAAGAATGTTCAATAACATAAAACGTATACTTATTTATAGCTCAGAAAAATTATTCTGGCACCAACAGCCACCCTGGAGATCATCTCTAAGTAAGTCAATATGACATGAATCATGATGAACGGCATTTTTAAATGGCACACCGTTACAATCTTAACAATATTGCTAGCTCCGTTAAGAACAAATGATTTCATCCTGTATAGCCTCAGAATAGTGGAAAAGGCTCCTACATTATTGCCCATTTTTCCTGGAAGCTATAGAGACTGACATTAATCCCAACTGTCTGTAAAATTGAAGCAATAAAAACCACAAGCAGTGGCATCAAATTTCGCCATGGCAATGCTCCTCAAAAATATAGATCCACAGACAAACAGTGATGTAGTTGATTGTTTCAGTAAAGATTCCTGTACTCTCTGCATTCCCTTTGTTGTACATGAGAGAGACATTACACCAGTGGTGGAATATAACCTCATTTGCTGCAAAGAGGAAATTTAATTAACAGAGCAAACAGCGTCTGCCAATATGCCTCCGTAGAGACTGCAGAGGATAAGAAATCCCTTTCACAAGAACCTGCAATACTGCCTTAAGACTGGACCAACAGTTGGACACATGGCACTAACCCTCTGTGAAGCTTTTAATTCGCCGCTTTAAAACACCATTAATGGAGATGAATTAAAAGGTGCACTATACATACCATCACTAATGCACAACAGATCATGAGGTCATAAAAGCTGCATTATGGAGTTTGGACAATAAGAGCCAACAGTGTCCTTCTGCGCTTCAGCATCAGAGTAAAAACTCTTAACAGCCTTTTTTTTGTCTTAATTTGTAAAACTGCTCACTTGACTTCATCGCTGTTGTTCTTTGCTGCTCTTGTTTTGCCAAAATAAATTGAAAAGTCTCAGAGGAGCTAAGTGTGTATTGTTTTAATACAAATATCGTTCATCTCATGGCCAAACCTGCTTAAATACACATAGTAATGATAGCTTTATTCACACTTCACATTAGTAGCCAGCTGATACACTACGTCAACTTGCATACAAATATACTGAAGGGGACTGAAGAGATTCAATTTTTTTAAGAAAAGGTAAATAGTATTCCAGCTTGACTGTGTCTTAAAGGTGCTATCCCCACACAAATGTGATAACAGCATGGGTATCTATAGAGTGCAACACGTCATACTCTGAAACAACGGCCACCGGATGGGAAAACACTGTATGGAACAAGGATGTTTGATTGAATTAATGCATCACCTTTGAGCTTGCTAATGACTGTACGATCTGTCTTGATCTTTCACTGCCTTTACAATGTGCTAGTGTCTCTCAACTTGTGTAAAAAGCAACACCTTTACATGGCAAGCAGCTATAGAGGTGGTGCTCTATTACCCATAGCCCATTTATGGTTATCATTATTATTACTCTGTGTGCTCTGCCTCAGACTCAAAATACTTCCAGAGAGCTTCACTGAATCGCTGGTGCTCTGATGGTTGAGTGGACTGATTTGTTTGCCCTATGAACTGTTCATGTGCTATCAAGAACGAGTAAAATACACAAAGAGCATGGACTGCATGGGCTGGAAGCACATCATCTCCTGTCAGAATAAGAAAAAGAACAATATTGCCACACTATATGTCACTGTATCTAGATTTTTTTTCTCATTCTTAATCTTTAATGCAACAGCATAATTGGTTTCTGTGATATTAAATTTATAGTTAAAGTGAGCAGCATCCAAACTTCAGTAAACAATTTTAAGCCTAATTTGGTATGAGACATGACTGGCCCAGTGGCAGTGTGCAACTCCAATTATGATAAGGATTAAGCACATGCAATCAAAAGATAGAACAAGATAATGTGCAAAGATACATTTGGCAAGCAAGCAATTAATTCGACAAGCATGACACCCTGCCTGCAAAAGATGAGGCAGAAGCTGATGTTTCAACACTTCAGGATTATTAATGGCGATGACTGCTGATTTCTCCCTGTTCCTGTGAATTGGCCGCAGTCATCACAGGAAAGGCTGTCCGTATGATTTGGAGGAGCCAGACGGAGCTGTCAGGGAGTCCACTGCGTTTGGTGGTTGCTGTCTGTAACTGCTGTCTGTGCTTAGTGAACCCAGGAGGCTGAAACTGACCGAGTTCACAAGTTGATTAATGAGTATGCTGCCACCAGTTGTCAAAATCTGACACTTATTATGGAGCTTCAAGCTTCTTTTTTTATTGATGAATCAATTTGGTGCAGAAAATGAATTATGATTCATACAGACTGGTCATGAACACACATTTAAAAGGATATGTGCAGCCTAGACCTAGACTTCTTGCAGAATTGGCTGATGTGAACAGATGAAACTCTGATCTTGACAGGCTGATGTGGCTCCTTGAGAAAACATAATGACAGATCTAGTGTTCACTTTGCAGGAGAAACGGTTTCAGAGTGGTAGTAGTGGTGATAACATATGTTGAATCTGTTTAGCTGCTGACTGGCCAACTGTTAGCAGAGATGATGAGATTAATTAGGAGTGGGATGGCTGCTGGGGGAGAGATGAAGCTGTCATTATACAGTAGGTGTTGAGTAATGATGACTGCCTTGTCTTTATCCTCGGTGAGACCGTCTCCGCCCCGCTTTTAACTCTGACCCAATTAATACCCCAGGTAAACAGGCCCGTACCGCGGTCACAGGCTTTTTGCTCCTGAGATTACCAGTGAAATGAAGCTGAACATTTTATCTGTGCATCATGGTTGGAAAGTCAACTTGACAGAACACAGGGCACTTGATAAACAGTCTATCTAGGGCACACACTGCATAGCAGGCCTCTCAAGGGGGGGCAGACAAAACCCAAGGCATTACAGAGAAACCCAAAGCAAATTATCCTGACATGGATGAAACAATAGCAAATTGGACAAATGATATAATTTGAGTCATATAGGCCCCAGAAGAGTGAGGTTGTTTCTTGCACTCGGGGGGGTTTGGAAACAAGAATAGTGTTTGATGGTAAAGGTCAGAAAACAAAGGTGGCTCCCTGCATGGTTTCCATACTAGGAAACACGGAGTCCCTGTGAAACACCCCAAACACCAGATGTATTCATTATTTTCTTCCTGTTTTGCAATGTGCCTTATATGAAAGGAATACTGCCTCCATTATTCAGGTGTGTTTCCTTTGGTCTTTGCTCAAAATACAGAGAGATTTGAGGGATTGTCTAAGGTACCAACCAGGAGACAAGGCTGTCTCATTTTCTACATGCTGTAAATCATTTTTGTATGTTTCTAACACCAAGCACTGCTCCTCACAAATGCTACTACTTGACATCTTTACTGTCACTCGGCTTCAAGAAATATGTGCAAAAAAATCTATTTACAATACACCTTCTGATTCCAAACACGTTACGTCTCCACATGTCTTGCTAATTAGACTTGATTAACCAAGAGGGAATGGAGTGATGTAAATGTGACTTTCCACTGAAAAATCAATTACTTTTTTCTTTTTTTTTCTAGTCAGAGGGACAAATGTGTTGAATAAGTTCAGGGGGACAAGGGTCTCTATGGAATTTGAAATTCCTTAACTGGTGTATGGATGTCTCCTTGGTGGAGGTGGCAGGTTGGGGAAATCTTCGTCTAGACTGAGTGTGCACTTTTCAGCAGGAGGGAGCCACAGCGAGTCATTAATCACCTGCCACTGACACTGAAAACCTTCTGCCCCTCATAAGGGCAAAATAACCTCTAACAATGAGAGGAACTAAGTGGCCAGAGACAATGGGATATTGCGTGGTAGTTTATGTTCCTATCATAAGAAGACCAGCCAGCCTCAGACGATGGAGCAGCCATTCGATGCAGCTCCCTGACTGTATACAGCAGCGGGGAGCGACATTACATGGTCCTCCTCAGTGAAGCGGCCTACAGATTCAAAGTGCAGAGTGGAACGCGTGTCGTTTCTCACAATGAAACTGACCCTCGATAGCATCATTACATGCACATTTGCGGTTGAGAAACGAAAATCGAGCTATGAGAAAACTGCTGGGTTTAATGGCACGAAAAGCGTTAAATATTAAACTTTAGCTAAAGTCAGGCGGCAACACTCCCCATTCCAAACATTGTTGTTTTTACTTTTGATCTATTGCCACAAGCACACATGACATGGATTGCGGCGGACGCAGTACTCAGATCATTTACTTTACTAAGTAAAAATAGAAATTCCACACAGTAAAAATACTTTGTTTTTAAGTGAAAGTCCTGCATTCAAAATGTTACTTAAAATGGCTATAATTGATGTATTTATAACAACAATGTATCAATGTAAAAAAGCAATGTTCTAGCCATTTAAAGAGCCAGATAAGAGTTGAGACCGCAAACAGCGCTAACATTTAAAAGAGAACGGATATTCGTAACTGCTCGATGTGTAAATAAGCAACTGTTTGAAGGTGACGATATGTCTATGTTCTGTCACAACATGTTTCCATTGCAATTAAAAGATAATGTATTACAGGTTTAAGCAGTATTATTAACAAATTGTACTGAAAATACCAAAAGTAAGAGAATGCAGAATAATGGCCCTTGTGAGTAATACACTAACCAACTACAGCTTTCAGACAGATACTTTAGAAATGACATAGAATTTAAGGACATTTGAAGTGACATAAAGTCTAAAGACTGAAGTAAAGTACACATACCACATATTACTTGGTAGAAAAGTAACTATGAAGCTACTACCAGTAGCTGGTTAGCTTAGCTTAGCTAAAAAACTGGGGAAACAGATGAAACAAGACCATCTTGCAACAGGATGACACCAGCCGTGACGCCACATCGGGCCAGGGGCATAAAGTGTACAAGCCAGTGGCCCCTTTCCCTCTTACCCCAGCCCCCTTGCACAAACTTAGGAAAACAATGTTTGAGTCAAGCATGATGTTGTTAACACAGAACAGAAGGATCCCAGTCTCTGAGGCATGCAGCGTATTAATTAAACATTAGTATGCGGTATGGGGCCGATGAACGAATCGATATTTGGACTGAAGAAGTCGGATCAGTGTATCTCTGTTCTGGTAAACCAATTTTTTGTTATTTCAATCTTCACAGAGCCGGGCTTGATGCTTCCCCCTGTTCGCAGACTTTGTGCTAAGCTAAGCTAACTCGCTGCTAGCTGCAGCCTTATAATAAATGGAAAGACATGAAAGTGGTGTGGATCTCTCCCAAAAATACGAAGACGCATATTTCGCTAAAATGCCAAACTATACCTTTAAACGCAGCACTTGGTGAAATGTTACATTCCACTATTGGAGATGGATGACACTTAATTTTTCTTTTAATCATTACCTTGCCAGAGACATCATATTGTCAAAGATTATGAGACACTATCAAAGCTTTTTTTTTCCGGTCTGACAACAGAAGTGAATCATATTGAATTTCAACACTCTCATATTCATCATTTCCCTAACCATCTAAGTCTTAGTGAGCACACACAGCTGTCACCAGAAAACAAAAGAGCTCAGTTTGTTCTGCTCCCTAAATTGTGTTGTCAGTATCATCATACTGCACCTCTTCAGTGGCAATAAACTGGGGGGGAAAGGACAGATTTGACAGTGTGAGACACAAGAGTGATTTTCGTGGAAGATGTTGTGGTATCAGCAAAACAGCTTATTTGATTATAAATCCTCAAACACACAGTTGTATATCCACAAGTCAATTCATTACTTGCCAGCTGGAAAACGGTAACTCATTTAAATATTTGGTCATGTTTAGTGTTTCCCAGATGTAATAGGAGTGAATTGTGAATTCTTAAATTAGGAGGTTTTCCTCTTCAATTGACTGTTAGTCCTGTATTGCAAGCTCACAAGAAACTGACGCATGAATGATTAAGACAAAAAAAAGAAACAGAGAAATGGGACCTTCAGCTATAACACGCATTTGCATCCCACATCTCATGAAGGCCTGAAGCTGATTGATTAATAGAGACAGAGCATGCCAAGCCAAATCAGGGGCCCTGCACAGGTTAAGTGGTGCTAAGATTGTTTTATATAGTCTATGATTGGAGGATAAGGAAGGAGAGTTTGATCTTCCAGACTTGTTGACCCTCTAATCACGGGGGTCTTTCGATCCAACCTGCCCCAACAACTTCAATCAGACACACTCTTGTGAGTTTGAAACTGGCAGCAGGGAAAAGGAAACATGAGCGGGGGAGGACGATTTACATTTTTAGATCAGATAATCATAGGAATACATATACAGGTATGTACGTATTTCAAAGATCTGCATTATGCTATTTTCATTACAAGTTTTTAGCTAATTGATTCAAAGTCTGAAAAACTATGTGACGATTTGTTTTCAGAGCTGTTTTTTAAGGGTTTTCAGGAACAATTAACTGTCGCTAGGCATGTGTGATGTGTGATGATGTGAGGTTTAGGACTCAAACCTCTTGTCATATGATTGTGATTTGCTGAAAAACTCTTATACCATGGACACATTTAAATAACACATTCCTAGAACATAAACATGTACTCTTTTATTTTAGAAAAAGACACAAATCGCAGTCGTTGAGTTTACACTTAAATGTCAAAGAAATAATCTGAATAACCATCTGAGATGAATACACACTTTGTAAGCAACTAAGTGATTTTAAAACCTGAAAATATGATATGTAAGTGAAATAGCATTTTCAGCTCAAAAATATTAGTTAAATCATATTTATAAATAAATAGTTGATCAAGAAGTACAAAGGTTTTATGTTTTTTCTGTAATTTGTGCCATACAAAAACTCTCCAGAGTGCAACATAATTATCTACATCATCAAAAGCAATTATGGATGCATAAATTGAATGCATGTCTACATCCCCATTGTCCCTGGCATATTTGTCCCTTGCACAGATAACACAGCATTAACATTACAATGGAGGGGGAATAATGGAGTTGCCCAGCTGGGGGTAAAGGGACATGACAATAAGTGTGACCAGCCTCAGTCAGATGCTGGGCACAAAAAAAACAAAAAACTTTTCATCCCATTCAAATGTGGGCGTGTAGAGTCAAATGAATCACGGACATCATGGCCTCAGGGATGAACTGTCATGCTAAACATAAACTTAACGCCAACAGAAGTATACTCAGTACCTAAAAGAGAACTTCAGCATTTCAATGCACAGGTTTTCACATTAAGGCAGCTGTAAGCCTTAACAATAAAATAAACTATTGTTCTAGTTCTTTATCTGGCAGCAATGCATTATTGTACTGTATACTGCTTTGTACAAAAGACTCAAATGCCATAAGGCCAATAAATAAACAATAAAAATGAGCCCGTAGGCTAATATGTTTAATTGTTAATATGAGTAGGCACCAGTAAAATCATCGGCTAATGGAATTTTTTGTTTCATTTGGAGGACTTTTTGCAATGTTGGCGATGTTAGCATTCTTCAAAAAAATCTAGCATCTGGCAGTCAAAGTTAGTCTTTGCTGCGTTTAATCGTGGGAAGTAATTGATGAAGTCAGTCTGCAATGTGATTACAACAGCTTTGGAAAGACGTTTGTGGGTAAATTCTCTAGGAGTGTTATCTAGTTTTGTAGTTAGAATAACTTGTCATCATATGGAGCACCACAGGTCAGTCAGACAGGCTGTTTACTCACCATGTCAAACATAAACATCAATCTTAAGTCTGTTTGTTATTGTGTCCAAGACACAACTCACACAGACTGCAGTTATTTTGCAAGAAAGGGACAGAAATATGCCAAACACAGCTACTACTTGCAAATAAATGAATACTATATTCAATATTTTGATAACAGTGAAGAAGGAACGGTAACTGTTTGCTATTAAATATAATTATTTTTAAGCCTCTCGAGACTCTCAGGAATTATTTTTCTCGTCTTTTATCAGAGGACCAAATTCCTCCACGCACCCTTAAAAGAAAGAGTCCCAAACTGACTATTTTCTGACTAACTATAAATGATTTTGATTTTTTAGACACGCTCCGCCGACTTCAAGTCAACTGTCTAATTATTTGTCAGTAGAAAACTCCAGGCTGACCATTGCTTCTTAAAACTTTTCCTTCGCGAGCCTGCAAAGATAAAAAGTAAATTTAACAAAAAGAAAACATCAATTTGGAAATGTTTAATATTTGAGCTTGTCATTCAGAAGTTGGTATTTGTCAGACAGTGCAGAAAACTGAAATGATGGATTGTCAAACATCAATTCGTCCCCTAATCCAACATCCTTATCCTCAATCAACAGGAAGTGATAAACGTCTGCAAATGCTTGATCCACATTAGTATCACAGTCTGCTGCAGTGACTCATTTTGGGCCTTTTTTCCTGAGCTGCAGTCAGCACACCAGGCCCTCTTCTCGTCAGCTGAGACACTCTGAGAATCCCTGGCAGCTCATATATCAAGGGACATCCTCACAGCAGTACTCCTCTTCCTTTTTCAATGCACAGGGTAAGTATTTTAATTAGTTGGCTAATTGTCTAAGTAATTGGAAGACAACTTAGCTCAAAGAGTAATCAATCTCTACAGGGCTGTGTTCTATCACATCAAAGGATCTGTAATTAACACTGCAAACCATGGGATGGTCTTTGACTGAGCTCGATAGCGTGGAGGCGTATGATCACAGATAACACCGAGGTTGAGGAGACAGATCTGGGAGGCCTCCAATGAGCATGGAGAGGTGTTATCATTTAGACGCAACCAGAGTCAGACCCAAACACTTTAAAGGCAGAGACAGTCAGACCTTCATACACTGGCTGTGATTCAAGAGTTGCACTCTGCAAACAAGAGATGGATAAAGCCACTGATTAATGTTTGTGTGTGGCTGAGCAGCTTTTATTCTTTTAAATTTTGGAAAATAGTGTTTTTTATTGTCAATAAAAAATATATATATATGAATGCTGCAAAGCTTGAATGTTCAAATGTACATTCTTTCCTTAAATTTCCCCAAAGAATATCTGTTAGCGTGATTTTGACAACAGAATTGGCAATTCATTAAATGTTTTCATATACAGAGTATCAATTTCACTTTGCAGCAAAGCTCACGCCAGGCATTAAAAAAATTACACATTTGGGATGAACAAGACTAATCACGTCTCACATTCATCCATTTGAGGCCCCTTAATTTCCCCGTTGTAGAAAACAAGACGTATAATGAACAATTATACATAAAGTTAATTTCAGTGTTGCGTAGAAGACTTAATTAAAATTACTAATGAAAAAAGGGACTGCGTGCAGTGTGGAAGTTTATCCATCAATTTCAAAATAAGTGAATGCTTTGTCTTCATGGACCGTAATGAAAATGACCTAAATGGCAACACACTCTATTTTTTGTTTACAAACAATCGTTATGAATAAAATGAGTTACCACAAACCCATCTTGTTATTCATTCTGAGAAGAATTTGACATAATTGGCCAGATTGTGGAAGGAAACAGCAGCTAAACATCAATACCATTACATTATTTTAGGACAACGTATCATATTATCAATTAACAAATGTATTCAAAATGCAGAAATAAACGTCATGCTTGTGGCAGCAGCCTAAAATGGATAATTATATTGAAACATCCAGAGGAGAGCAGTCATTGGAAGACATGATATTCCCTGAAGTGATCCCCTCCCCCTCCGGCCCGCGCTCCCCGCCGCAAGGCACAATCCGCACAGTGGCACTGACAGATTGACAAATAAGGTTAATAAGTACTTTCCACCTCTCCTAAAGGCTAATCAAATATTAATCCTTGAGGTGTGGTCAGCAGAAAAAAACAACAACACAACAAACAATTGGTGGAGGGGAATTGATCGAATTGATTCTCTCTCGTAATGCTCGGGGTAGAGGAAGAGGAGGAGGAGGAGGGGTGGGGGTGCTGAGTTGGAACTGTAGGAATTCATTTCAGACTGAGAAAGGACAAATATTTGGTTATAAGCGCTTAAAGCAATTTCAATTTTTAATCCATCTCCACATTCTGGTGGATCGGTGGGCGCAGTTTATACGCCACATGCTCACAGTCTTGTGGGTGTGAGTCTGGCTCTTGACCCCCCCGCCCCGCCCACACCCAGACCCACCACACACACACACACACACACACACACACACACACACACTCACACACACTCACATACACACACACACCCACACACAGTGAAAAACAATAGTTTTACGTCATTCTCCATTTCACACTACAAACCTTTTCGCATAAATGCTATGAAAACTGTCTTTATAATTTAATTTGAAAACAATAATTAAAAATTAAATGGAGCAGATAGTTTAGTCAGTAAAATAATGTGAGTATGATCCTTATAAATGCCCTTTTGCGCACAGGGGCAAGAATCTAAATACGGGACCCTTAAAAAAAACATACTATTGGTGACAAAGTTGAATTTTGCACAATCTCTTTACCCCCTCGAACAGTTTTTCACTAATCGGAAGCCTCGGGACATCTCAAGGCCTAGTGGACCATGTGAGAAGAGCCACACACTCATGTACTGATAGGGCAAAATTGGATCCAGTGAGAATGCAAAGAAGCTTATCAACCAACACTTCCAGGCAGTGCTCTCTCCAAGAGCATATGTCAACATCATTTATTAGATGTGGCCAGGGACTAAATTATGTATGATCACAAAACGGGAAAAAAGGGGGGAAAAAGGATCACACACAGTAGGTGGATAGAATAATATTTGTAGAGAATATGAAATTATTAATAGAGGCCCTTAGGGGAGAATATTGGTTAACATTAACCAGTGAGTCATTTGTAATGCCCCGACTCTATGATTAATCATATTGGACGTTTCAGAGTCATATGTAGTTAAGTGAATGTTTTATTTGCTCCCGTTTTTGAGAAGAGCATCCATATAATTACTGTCACATATATTTCTGTATTAATGTGTGCGGATACAACAAGACTTAAATCAAACATTTCCAAATTGCATCCAGTAAATCGAGTTTTAAAAAAAAAAAGTGGATTTGGAATTTAAAAACCTGTTAACTGTATTTCCTTCGCTCCAGTCAAACATATACTAAGTAGCTTTAATATTGCCAGATGAGCAATCTCTCAAGCAAAATACTCTTCAGAGATACTATGTAATTGACTCCACATCTAACAGTATGGAACAAATCCCACTAGCAGAGGGAGTTGACAAATTGCATTAAAAACACTCAATTGGGCCAGGATTGGATAGAAGCTCATGTTCCTCCTTATCCCATTAAACATGAAACAGTTTAATCTCTAAAACTTGCTGACATACGAGGAAACGCTTAAGCATGCAGCCTGTATTTGATTTGTAGAGGAAAATCAAGGTACAACAACATGGCATGTGAACTACTTTGCGCGCCTGTGTGTGCGTAACATATGGAGACAAGAGCAGAATTTACACTTGCATCAACACAGAAATCGCATTATTTTAATCAACGTTAATTACAACATCGCTTAACAGCGAAACCGTTGACGTGCATATCATTTGTTTCAGCCTGCTCAAAGTGGGCAATATTAAAGAGACTCAAACTGTCAAATCATCCAAGTTTCTTCTTCAATAGCTTACCCGATTTGAACATGTTCCGCTTCTTTTCAAGACATGTAAACAGGTTTTGACATGGGTCTAGTTAAATATGTAAGACATGCTGAAAAAAAGGAAAGGGAAATGCCTGTGCAAAAAAACCTGTCAACACACAGTACCTGCTTTAAATCTGTTCCCCATTTCAGGCAATCTGTGGGAACCAGGCCTGTGGAGTCTAATCCTGTTTTCATCCGTACCCCCCCAACACCCCCCTCATCTGTATCACACTTTCAATTCCACTTGCTGGTGCCTTTGTGTGATTTTCATTTGATCTCGCTTTTAAAATTCAAAATCTATTCAAGTTTTTTTTAGTTGGATTCACGCTGTTGCCGTGAAGCCCTATTTATGTTCTAGATTTGGAATTGCAAATCAAGAGTGTGTGATTTAGGGGGAATGGAAGTCCAAAATTCCCCGGCATCACCTTTTATGATTCTGTAGGTTTAAAATGTTAACAAGGGTGTTTTAGCGAGCTGATTTGTGCAGTATCAGCCTGTCTATGGCCGTGTTTGTGTGTGTGTGCAGAGGATTCTTTCTGCTGGTGGCAGACAATAATCATGGTAAACTCACTCTTATTTACTGAGTCTGCTAGTCTCTGGCACAGACGCACTGAGGTGTTTTTAATTCTGTCCCACATCCATAGTACTATACAGCACATACCAATAAACTGATATTCATATAAAAGATTGAATTAATTTCTTATATCAGTGCACCAAAGAAACTTTTTTTTAGCATGTGAGCCTCTGTTTGTGTGCCTCATGGCTAGCTAATCGCCACTGCTCTGCTCTGCACTTATATGACTGTTAGCAGCTAGACGCCGGCTCAACCCTCACCATGATGAGAGCTTGGTGGAGACAATCCCTCAATCATAGATATACTCTGAATTTTGAATTTAGCAAATTTAAGAAAAAACAAATAAGCATTTATTGTTTTGTTTCTTTGTTATTGAACAGTCACGAAAGTAGTCATACAAAGTTCATATGTTTTGCTTTTTAAAAGAGCTTTTATTTAACTTTGCAAAGATTCTCTATACTCTACTTTATCAAATATCATCATTATGTGTGCTGGCATATTCAGGTACTTTGTCATTTTTCCATCAGAAACACTACCAAACGACACACTCAATTTCGAAACTGCTTTACATAGCTTTTCTTCAGTTCAGTAAAACTTTGCATTGTAGAGCAATATCATGTACTGCATTCATATGTATCCTTAATTTTGTCATTTTCTTCTGTATGAACGTACTGGAGCTCTGCAGTTGTGGCACTGGACAGTTCTTATTGCAGCATCTCTTTGGATGTTTAAACCAAACATGCAGCGACACACCTTGGTACATCATAGATGCTGCAACAACCATGAACAAACTTGTTGGGAGTCATCACTGAGGTGTTCTGCACTCATAACCCTGATCATCGCTCTCTCCAAAGTCTCAACAAACTTGCATAACTGGGTGACAACAATGAAACAAAAATACCAAGACAACCAGATAGAAAATAAACACATGGCGACGGCTGAAAAATAACCTTTTCATTTCAAACAGTGCTGTCAAATGTCAGCACTATATTGCATTGTGCAATCTACTGAAGAACAACCATGGGTTCTTTGATCAGAAGTATAAGAAGCCTTTATATCCATATAGAATCTCCTTGCTACAACAGAACAGTATGGCTTCAGAGAACATAACAAAAGAATAAGCATGCACCTTTGGATTGATTTTCCCTCAGACTTAACTTAACCATTATAGTGATACCTATGGGACAATATCAATATCGATCAAATTAATAACTTCCCCACTGAAAGATCTCAGGCTGTGCTGCACCTGCATCTATTCAGAGTTCATAAGAAATAGCGAGAAAACAAATTTTGGATCTATTGAATAAATTCGAATGTGCATTTTAAGCAAAGAAATTTAATATTGCTGCCTCTCATCTGCTCTGTAAATAAATGGCTACTTCTGCACTCGGTTATGAATCTAAAGAGCGCATCATAGATGATCCACATTGGGCCGATTCATATTCCTGAATCACGGGCGTTAACATTAAAAAAGATACACTTGGTTGTTTTTCAAATGTCAAAGCCTAATAAACAACTGAATCTTTTTGTATGTGTGTGTATCTCAAGCATGAGCTTCACTCAGTATATGTGAGCCTTTGATCATCTTGAAGTCATGTTTGTTGTTGGAATAAATTATAACTGATAATCGTATTATGGGAAGACAGTATATCTGCTTATCACTGAATATTACTTCCCTACTCGATGCCCAGTGACGGATTAAGGTGAGCATTATGAACTCAGCCGTAACAAGCCCCACTTCCTGTGATTATCTGACACGAGATGCTGACAGACAGACTGTTGACATTTCTGTTGATATTGGCAGTGAAAAGGACAGCAGCGGCAGAGACTTACAACGCTTACAAGACTTACACAGTTGTATTTCCCTCTTTGTCAGCCTGTGATGTAGCGTATCATCGGCAGTTGAATGAGCTGTGGTACTGACCTGACGTGACAGACCAGGATCATACATCAGCGCTGTTTTCTCTCTGTCATCACAGTCGTGTGGTCAGGCCTGACACCTGGAACAGCTGAAACATCACAAATGCAAAATGTATAAGCCCCATTGTAGAGCAGCATGTCAAAAAGTAGTATGTGTAATGGATAGCAGGTCACAGTGTCGCTGTATTTTTTATGTTGCAGTGTGATCCTAACCTGATTGGTTTCTGTTAAAAGTTATTATTAGAATAACACAGACCCTACTTACCATGAAATAACAGGTGAGGTTAATGGCAAATGATTTGTTGCATTAAAACCGCAGGTTTCGTACTTTTTGTTGCCTTAATGGATTTTATTTTACTGAATATTCTCTGAAAGCATACATAATTCTGTGTGAAAGCAAATCCATTTTTTCATGAATACAAAGCAATATTAAAAGCACAATTTAGGAGACTATGAATTAATAATTTTGTAACTTAACATGAAAAATGCACAATTATGAAGAGTTTCACTCTTGTGTGGTGTAGACGATCTACTGTATTATGTTATACTCTGAAACAAATCTAGTTGTGTAGGCCACGTCAACACAGTAAAAGAAAGGGACAAGTTGAAAATTGCAAATAAACATTCACAAAAAAAAAAAAGAAAAGCATTTCATTTGTGACATACGTCAAATATACTGTTGGTCAATGCTGTTCAAGACTCCCTTCATAAAACATTGATATTTGCGTTATTGTAGCCCCCTCACATCTCCAGAGGACTCCTGTACCTACCAGTAATATCATACATTAAGGTTCACAATGGAAGGATAAGTCTGGCAAAAATGCTCAGTATAGCTGGACATTTTGGTTTACTCACATAGGAGTAAATAGTTCAACAGAACTATTTTCAGCTTCAGATTTGTTGTGCTTGTGAATATCTACAGCAGCAGGACTGTGCATGTGGGAGTCGAAATAAACTACATGTTCATTGTTATAAAGGAACATGTCAACCAGTGAAACAACGTGGCTCACTGATGTTTTTTTATATAGTTTTTGGACAGCAATGGAGGTCCAGATCAATTCATTGTTAGCTTTTGTCTTTTCTTGTCTTTTGTTAGCAGCAATAAGACAAATATGGAATAATACCAGACTCTTTAATGTGCAATACGCTTCCAGTAACACCAACGTCACTTTTGGCCTTCAACAGCCCACTAAGCCTTCCATAAAGTGCACCAGACCAACGACCGGAGACTAATTGATGTGTTTGTGATTGTAGCAGCGAGGTCTGTACCAGCAGCTGTGGATGGATCGCACATCTCGTCTGCCGCCAAAGCCTTTGCTGTCTTCCAATAACACTGTATCTTAATCATGCGACGCAATTTCCCATATATAAAAGCTCTGCAGAGTTACTATAATGCTTTAATGCCAGTGTTATATACAGTATATGTTCAGTGTAGTCCCCAAGCGTTTCCTACCTGAAGCACACAGTAATGGCTGTGGCAGCGGCTTCTCCCCTGACATTTGGAGGTTAATTTGCGTTAGTTTCATGGTCATCTATCGATGGGCGGTTCTGAAATTAGCATTCACCACGCTTTTTATTGACAGAAGTGTTTAATAACCCATCAAATCAAACAGGATGATGAGCCAGGAAGCGCTTCTGTGCAGAGAAAGTATGCTCTATTCAAACTGCCTATACTGTGATGATTGGACTCTTGATGCTGAAGTTTCTGTGAATCCATTTTAGTAAATCACGCCAAGCATTGTGGCAGATTTATGCCAGGGAAGATTTGTTGTAGATGTTCTGTTGGGAGTGATGCCTGATGTTGGGCTAATGTGTGTGGAGGGATTTGCAGATGATGAACCTGCATGAGCTGCTTCAGACCAGATGGACCTGGTCAGTGTAGTGGAGACAGATTAGGGAAGCGGAAGGAGAGGTTTCTTGTTCTCACCACAGGTTTCCCTTTATTTAGACATATTCACAGCCTCGCTCAATCTGTTATATCTTTTTTTTTCTACCTTTACAGCATGTTCTGCCCTGCACACTGCCTGAGTTTACAGTGTTTCTCTTCACTTCCTTTCACATCCCTATTCCCTCACTTTGTCACATTGCTTTGAGCAAGAGTGAAATTGTTTACTTTTGCAGCCTGACTTTTGCAGTTGAATGAATCATGATTTTTTTTCTGAGTGGCTGCTGAGGAAGTATTGTAGGCTATGGAACAATGTACCATGTTCACAAACGCATTTGGAGAGGCCTTATTCCTCAGACAAAGTGCTCGTATTAGCTGTAAAAGCAGAAGAAAATCATGTGCAGTTTTTGTCTAGGAAATTAGTTCAAGTCCATAAAATATATTTCACATATTTTTTTGTGATCCCCTTTATAATTCCCAGCTTCCTCCTCCACCCTTATCTTACTCTAACCACTGTTGTGTATAATTTCACATCCACAGATTCACACGGCATGTCACCAACTCAGAGTGAAATATACTTATGTTCAAAGGAGTCCTAATGTGGAGTGATGGGTGGGCCTACAGTAGCCTCAGAACCGTTGACACACAGCTGTCTTTGCTATAAATCTTGCAAATCCACTCAAAGAAAGAGTGGTAAATTGCTTCTGCTCTGAAAGTAAGTGTAGCAAGAATCTTCCTGTGTACACCAATATTGAGCAAATCATTTAAATCCAAGGGAGAAACGCAGTCAGAGCTGCAACTGCGGTTCTAATAACACGGAGCAATTCTTTTAGATTATGTGTGTGACCAGAATGTAAATAAATAAACAAATGTGACTTCTAACGTATAGTTACTGGACAAGGTTAATCCTGCAGGTTAATACATACAATGCATTCCCCTCTTAATAGCATGCATGGCCTTGTCAGAGTTCCTTTATCTACAAGCTTTGTCTGTGAGGCTGTTATATAATTATATCATTGCATTTGTCATTTGCGTTCACCCTTGGGGTGAAGAACAAATTAAAGCACTGAGTATGTTAGCTTTATAAGCAGAATGTCTGCAACACAAACCATAGCAAAAGTTCATATTTTCTGTGTAATGAATGTTGCATTATTTATACTATGAATTATGGATGAACTTGTGCAGACCTGAGCAGCCCTGAATTGGATGGCTTGTAATCAATCCTTGTCTGATGGACCTCTCCAACAAACAGTTATTAGTGGTTACTCTGTCTCAATCATAACTATACTAACTGCTACAGTGCAATAATATGAGCTATAATTACCTGCAGTCAAGGTATAAATTACACTTCTATTCACAGAAGATTCATTGCGAGTAATTTGAGAATAAATATTAAGATATTGTGGTGATTTAAAGATTGTGGCAACAGAGATTAAGTCGTAACTCTGACTTAGCGACATTGAAAGGATCACTGAAGAGAACCGTTAATGCTTTTCACAAAATACTAAAGAGAATGCACATTAAATGACAGCATCTTTTGAATTAATACACTTTGTAACTTCACAGGCAGTGGCATAAGCACTGAGCTGAGATAGGAAGGAAACATTATTCATGGTGTTTTTCATCCTAACTCCACTTTATTAGCTTATTTCATTCCCCATTCTCCTCATAGTTGATTCAATACATTTCCTATTTGCATAAAACTGTCCGGTAAGATTATCTTCACTTATTCGATCTATCCTAAGAGTCACCTTGTTCAGGATCTTATATGAATAATGAGATTTTAAATTGGAAGACACTCACACAGAGAATGAGGCATTTACAGTTAATTCATCTCATTGAGTTACATTGCTTAGAGGTATTGGAGGGTTTAGATTTTCATTCAAGCATCATATTTAACAGTGTCTGCTTCCCCCACTTTACTGCCATTGAAATTTAAATGGCCTGAGCCTGACAGATCCAATATTGCAGCCCACTGTTGCTATTTTCGTGGGAGCAAATATATTGTCAAAATCCGTATATTCAGAGAATGAGAAGGCAAAAACAGAGTGATCACACGGAGCCCCTCGCCATTGTGCTTTCCCCTTTCTACAAATATTTCAAAAGGACCAAACCCCATTCTTTATTTGCCTATTTACAGAAACTGATACACATCTGAATGTTGCAGGACTGATTTCACATCTCAAGAATTAGCTTTTAAAAATGCTTTAACGATAGTAGAGTATTAGTCAGTGTTTTATGTAATAAAGACATTTTGTACAACAGCATCACATTCTGTTTTCCCATGCATGCACATGCACAGTGATTTGACAGAGAGAAAAAGACAGAATGAGAGAGTGAAAAGAGGGAGGGGGGGTTAATTGGCTTTTTATGACTCCAATTAAATAACATTATGCATATACTGGCTTAACGGCTTATATGTGGCCTCCATTAACAATGTCCTCTTGATTGGTTCTTGGGCTTAAGGTCTCCTCCAACTCAGGCAGTGCTTGTCATAGTATTTAAACCCATATGTGGAGAAAAAGCTGGTGACAGTAAGAGATTTTATATATGTGTGAATAATTTAAAAAGAAAACCACAAATCGTTAAAAGATCAATGACCCTTTCTATACCGACACAACCTGCAATGAGACCGCTTGAAACGTTACCTGATGGAGTTGACAATTGAATCAAATAAATCTCATCATTAAGGCTGTAGTGCGCTATCTTGAAAGCAAAGGAGAGAGAAAGAAAACAAGCATGTGCCTGTCCTGAAGCAGAGCTCCTGAGGTGTTAACTAATCTCTGGTGGCCAGTCTATGCACTGCCTCCTCTAATTGCTCCCTGTATTTCAGTCTGGTGTGAGAGCAGCCATTGTAGCGAGCGCCCAGTCAGCCCCCAGAGGTCTCACACCTTCATTATCACTCTTTATTGCAGAACCTTATACGGGCACTCGGCACCAAACAGCCTGCCCGTTAAAAATAGAGCCTTCTCCTCTCCTCTCCTTTTGGTGGTTTCAGTTTTAATTACTAATACAGAGCCAAAGCCAGAGTCCTCAACAGGCCTGGTGTTTTTTGTTCTCTAATTAAAGCGAGGATGGAGTTTATTGAAGGGACCCTGACTCTGCTCTCTCATCTATTATTAAGAGGGCAGGACAAATCATTTTCAAATTTATATGCTGAAACCTGTCCAGGGACAGGCACGGGGCGGTAAAGGTTGGGGGAAGGTGGGGTGAAATGGTGCTGAACACAAGGGAAGGTGGTTGAGACAGTGGAGGAGATCCTGAAGAAGAAGCATAAAATACAGAAAACCAACTGTTATGTAACACAACTCAAAGTAAAGGGGTGCTGTAGATCAATGCTAACTGCTGTACCTGTGCAACGATCCTGTGATGCTGCACACCTTAATTTAGACCATTAAGGGATGAGAGTCTGGTAGACCTGCACCGGTAGTATTAGCAAAGATAATGGCATTGATTGGAGGACCCCCTCTGTGTGCTCTGTGTAAACAGTGGGCATAAATACCAAAACAGCAGGGTGGTAATGTGAGAGCACAATGTCCAGCCAGATTGATGTTCTTAGAGATTCACTAACCCCCTCTGTCAAACATTCTTAATTGCCTAAACAGCCGCGACCCTGACAGCTGCACAGGTACCTCACTGAAAGAACAGAAAGACAAACCTCAGACTGGAGAGATGGGAAGAGGCAAGACAGCTGGCAACAAAACATCAAGTAGAGCAGTAAGACAGTTTAAATGACACTTTACACATCGGATGTTTCTAAGATGTTGAGCAAAAAGTCAGATAAAAAACACAAAAGTGTCTATAGGAGACTAAATTAAATCAAATTAAATAAATTAAATAAATTTAGTCTATGTGTAATATCAAAATATTACCTGTGGCTTGCATCAGCAGAAATTATTCAACTCATAAATAAGAAAAATAAAACATTCTTATACTGTCAAACTGTTAAATGCAAACGAATGGTTTATCAAATTGCAACTATGCCTTAAATTGGTCTCTAACAGTCACAGTATGTGAGGTATCCGTGCTGAACAACATAACAGGGAAGAAACCCACATGGAAAATTAGCAACATACAATTAGAGAAAGAAACTCTTCACATCTGGTTTCTAACCTTTATAAGATGAATTGAAAAGGAGAAATAATTAATTTAGCCGGGTGAAGAGCAAGAGAATCTTCCCTTTGCCTAACAAGCAGCTCGCATCCTCAGGGCAATTAGTCACTGTCATATGAGGGCAAATGTAGAACCCTTTGCATGCTTGTTAAGTAAAAACTTACACAGAGGTCACTGACATGTGAGAGAAATGCAGTGTAACCACTGAGCTATAGAAGATTTCCAGAGTAAAATGAGCCAGACAAAACTCCACCATTACAATAAATCTGTGTTATTTTAAATATCATACAGCTAAGTCTTATTGACCACAAGCAAAGTTGGTAAATGTACTGCAAGACAAATGGGCTTTTGGTTCTCTCACTGATACTGATCACCTTTATTCATATCTGACACATTTAATGCTGCTGCCAAAACACAAGCCAAACACTTTAATGAAAGTTTTTGTTTTTTTATCACTATCTGCATGGAAATATTATGTAGCTTTGTTTACTTCATAATAAGGCATTTTAGATTATTTACAAAACACTTAGCATAAACTACCTGCAGCATTCTGACATGTAACAGAATCTGGACACTGCTGTTTTCATGTCATGTTTCATTCTGTGTTAGGATTTTTTCACTCAACCCTTCATGTGCTGCATGTGCCTGACATATTTCCATCTAGACAATTTGGCCCAATGCCTCGCCCAGTTAACACTAAACAAATCCTCCATGTACAGCAAACTGAAGAATAAAGTGAATTTCACAGCCATTTAATGTGGGATTGTTTAATTTCACCATTTCTATGCATTATAAATGTACATTTCTTTCAGGGGGGATTTTTCCAATACATACAGGGAGGGATATATAGGTCAGAGACCCTAGTGCCTTATCAGTAATTCGCCATTGCCTGGTTATTAAGGACAGCTTAGGTGGAGAGGGCTGGAGTACCAGGAGGGGTTAAGGTGAATTGATTGCCTGTGGACATGTTAAACATGACCCTGTCAGGCCTCCACTCCACTCCTAAAATGCACCAACCTGTGCCCCTCACTCCAAGTAATCAGCTGTAGAGGCTTTAATAAAATTCAGAAAGCCCCGAGAACTTCCCCCCAGGGACTCTACCAAGTTGGAAATAATCGAAACCCGCGGCAAGAGACATTTGCGCTGTGTTACCGTAGGAAGCATAACAAAATGCCTGGTGCTCTGAACCCTTAAAAAATGTTTTCAGGGAGAAAAAAAAAGTTGTGGTTTATGAGCGCAATGGAAGCACACTGGTTGTTGTTCACTGTTAAACAGATTGGAAAGTAATCACCAAAGTGTCTGTTCCTCTGCTGACTGGGTTCAGATGCAGCAGCTTGCAGCAGAGGGGCAGTGGCAGGGTAATTACAGGGTAACTTGGGCTCAATCTGTCTGTAGACACCCTCCCTCTTGGAAGGGGGTGTTTCCCTTGATTAGCCCGACTCAGGGTGAAGCCCCCTCTGCAAACGGCAGATTGAAGTTCATCACAGGGGTCTCAGCTGCCAGTATGTTGCAATGAATTGCTTGGTGTAAGAAGGTGTTGACAGGAGCAGCTGGACATCAGAGAGTGATGAAAAGAAAGGGAAATTCATGGAGAACCCAGACAGAACGGTCCACTGGGGAAAAGACAGAGAATTGGTCATCTGCTGGTTGGGAGCAGAACTGCAACCATTGTAGTCTGGCCTCAGGGTGTGTGTGCGTGTGTGTATGTGTGTGTGTGTAGTCGTCTTTGTTTATGTGAGGCCTTCATTGTGGAGAAAGCCTGTGTTTGAGAGTTAAGAACACTGAAGTGTATGAAGTTCAGTCACGCTGATTGATTGGATCACTGCAGCCTCTGGCAATTACTCAAGTGATAACCACCCTGAAATAGATATTTAAGTCAAATGATAATGTCAACCATTCAAAAAATTATGATATGCCTGAAGCATGTTGATAAAATGACAATAATGGTGAGGCTGCATCCTAAATTTTTCTATTTTCTTTATGTCATCTCTTGGCAGGGCGAGTGAACACTGGAAGGAATTCATGTTATAAAAAGTGTTGAATGTGTCGCTGTTTAAGACGCAGATCACATCAAACCTTGTTTAGCATCCAAATTATAAATAATGACATCGGCCAGGCCTTCAGGCTGGCTGACAGCGACTCTAGGACATTACACACATGTGTCCATTGTCTCACAAGTGCTGCTCCCTAGCTCAGCAATGGTGACTAATGTTAGTGAAAATGAGAAATGAGTGTGTGTGTTTTGATGAATAGAGATGGTGCCCTAAGGTGAGGACAGACTATATTGGTGTGATTCTACCATTCACTATATTAATGAACTGCCTAAAGGTGCAAATTAGGTTTTAATGGGTGTTACTTTACTAGCTTGGTTCTACCACACATAAAGCCCTCTCACTCAATGTTCCTGCACATTTTGAAAAAATAAAAATAAAAAAAGCAATTACACTTTGCAGCCATTTCAGTATAATGCCAAAATAAAATACAAACATTAGCAGCTCAACTTCTAAAAAAAAAAAAAAAAAAAAAAGCCTATTCATTTGGTTATGACACTATGTTCTGACTCTTTTCCCTCCACACTTGAAATGCCTCAACTCATACTGCCAAATTTTGTCTTCCACCAGCTTACTGTGAACAAAGCCAAACCATTTTGCATGCCTGCGTGTTTGAACCCCTTCATGCTGTATAATTTAACGCTCTTTATTTTGCAGCAGGAGAATTTGGAAAGAGGAAATGTAGATTGCTACATTTCAAAGAAATAGGTGGAAAAAGGAGAAGTTTATAGGGGGGGGGAACAAATGCCTTTTAAGTCAGTGGTTTGAGAGAGCAAACCACTGCCTGACATGGTCTCTTAGCATACTTGACACCAGCCACTACTTAATAGCTGCCATCATCTCTGAGCCCCGGAGAAAGAGCCTAATGATTAATGATAAAAATGCCTGAAAAAAAAACCTTTGACAAAACACAACATGTCATCCTGTGTCATCTACAGACGTAAACTACTGCTGTGCTCCTTGAAGCCAACAGAGATTATTAATGCTCACAAACCTGATTAAGCTCAGATTTGTTTCTGCTTTTCCAAACACAGATGGAATTTTAGGACAGTGTTTGCATTTTTAATTTCCTCTATTCCCCGCAATCAGTAACTGATAAAGGTATTTTTGACACACACAGTGGCTGACTGTGCAAAGTCTACAGGGAAATCTGAAGAGTCATGTTTCTGTCTGTATGTAATGGTCAGGTATTGCATTTGTCATGCTTTAATTCCTCTACTGAATCTCTGAGCATACTGCAAAATCAATAGCTTTATTGATCTATAACTAATTAGGGGAAGATAAATGGTTCAACTAAACAAATACAGGCTCCATAATGAGCCAATACAGTGCAAGATATATTAATTGACTTCTGCATAATAAGAGGCTATTTTTCTATATTAGACCCTGCGTTCAATGAGCACTAATGTGACTGATAGATACCTGAAGCTGGAACAAAACTGGAAGATAAAATAATGTATGTATGTATTTAGTTTACAGTTAAAAATATGTCTTATATCCACACCAGTATTTTGTGTGCTTTACGCCAGTGTAGCAACCAGATCCCATGGTAAAAAAATAAAAAAAATAAAAACACCTCTCTGGTGTGCCTCGTGTTGTGTGTAGTCACCAGCGATCAAAGGCTAATTAGTTTCAGCTGACACGGGGATGGCCCTCAGGTCAAAGATCATGACTGATGTTATGGAGATGATGGTGGAGAGAGGGAGAAGCAGGGGAGAGCCCAGGGATCTGAATCCTCATTAACCAGAAATTGTTGCTCTTACATCAAATCCCAGAGTAAACTTAAACCGAACACATTTCCTATTCTAATCACTTGTATAAAAATCCGAACATTGTGCTAGCAGCTTGTCCCTCGGTGTGTGTTTTGGTAGAAAATAGAAAGAGATCAGATTCCATAAATTTACCGTATGTTTCCCCAAGGGCTATTAAAAATGAAATGCGCAAAAATATACACTTTGCAGTTTGCATTATACAGTATTGCCAGGTTATTCCTGGTTATGAGTCTGCCTGTGAACAACATAGACGCATAACCAGGGGCTCCCTCTACAGGCCGACTGTTAACTCCAACAGCAGGCAGCTCAGTCTCTTACTGACAACATGCGCTCTCGCAATGCTTCATTTGTCATAGCAGATGTTCAAAACTATTTTCCCTGGAAGCCTAAAATTTGAAGAAGTAAATTAATATCCCCTCCCCTCCCGTTTTAAGTCCCTCAGACTCAGTTCATAGCCTGCACTAAGTGCCCTTGTTGACTCAATTGGATTAGCACTAATATGTAAACACAGGAGGTAAGAGGAGTAATCCTCTAATGAGAGGAGGAAAAAGTGAATAAATAAGTTGAAATGCCATGCCTTGCCTTTAACTGAGGCATCTGTCAGGTAAGCTGGATATGTGTAGATTGAAAGTAGGTATTAAATGTGGACCAGGGGATATTCTGAGGTAAACAGTTGTGACCATTCAGTGACAGCGTAATTACTCGTTTGTAACTTAGTTGGATAATAGGAGTACCGCCTCAAGGGGATAAGACAAAGACTTGTTAATTATTAAAGCTTACATCAGCCAGGCACTGGAGAGTTGCAATTATTAATGTTGTTGTTCTTGTTTGTGCTTAAACACTACCTCTGCTGTTAATATGCTCATTAACCAAAATGAGTGATTTTATTACTCTTGATTTGGTTTGGGGTTTGTTAAACGTATCAGGGCTCAGCTGTCCTTGTTTACTGAGGGATGAACTCTTGTGGACAGGTGACGAAAGAAGCTTACTGATTCTTATTTTCTCAGATTAATTATTTAAAAAATATGATATTATATATATTATTATCTACATATTAATCATAAAAATTACAATTCAGAATGTGAACTTCTTGCTCTTCGTAGCACTCATTTGTGATGCAGTTACCAATATTCATTCTATTAAAAAATTATTTTCATTTAGTTTAATCACACGGATACACTACAAGGCTGACTCCAGCATAGTGACACTTATCCTACTGCAAAGTATCACTCCCAATGTAAACATAATATTGCATTGCGCTCAAAATTAAACAAGTTGTGTCTAATTAAGCAAATATTCTCGCTCAAATTATCCAGTGCCATGAAGTCCTTATTGAAATGTTGCGCTGTTACAACATCCTATCCTGTGAGGGAAAAATGTTTTTTATTAATACCTGTTGCATAGATAATCATGGCTCAAAATGTGAATGAGTTTCTGCAATTCAAGCCATAAATGTAGTTATAAAACATAATTGTATTCTCCAGATATCTAAACATTATTACTATGTAACTACAAAAATGCAATAATCTCGCATAACATAAATTAAAAGATAATTTATCAAGCGATATAGAGCTGTTTTTTTACTGTTATTTAAGATTACAGCAACTCCACAATTGTTTTGTCTGTAAAACTCTTACCGGTAAATGCTCCTCTTACATCTTGCCAATAGTGATTTCAGGTGTCCACACTGTTGTTGCTGCTCATGTAGTCTCTCTAATTGGACCTGTCTGTTGATCGAGGAAAGAAAAGAGGATTTAAACACAGCATGCCTCTTATAGTACAGCTGTAAGTCTGGCCGATAGTTAATGTGTGTGACTGATTTATTATAATGAAGAATAATTAGTTTAACTAAATATATCTGTCTACAACAATAATGAGCTTTACTTTAAGTTTTGTATTTCTATTTACTCAACTCGTTTCCATTGTTCTTTATTTAGTTCATCACTTGAGACAGTGAGACATATCTCCTGTGACTCTTCATTGTGCTCCAAATCTATAGAGCCTTTGTCTAATTTGGAGAAACCTTAGATGGACATATTCTTAAAATACACAAAAACAACAAAAAATTGTTAAAGTAAACAAGCAATTATATTTGTTCACTCTCCATTGTGAGCCAGAACCATATGCAGCTTGAAAGGGTGTTCCTTTTCTAATGGGCCCCGTGGGGACGAAGGGGTTAATTGATGCAGATGTTGATCGCTTTTACACACGATGCAGGGAGCATCTCCCCGGTGGCTCCTATTAGAGGCAGTTTTAATGAAGTGCTAAACAGAAGGCTTTCCTACAGTGTGGCCTGTCCTCAGGAATACTCAGCAAAGAAAGCACTTCACAGGAAAACAATGTCCCCTATTGATTGTCATGCCAAATTACTGAATCCTTTCCAAATCAATGCTTATTTCTCAACTTATGGAACCTAATAGAAGACAACGTGAGAGAAAGTCAATCAGAGAGGTGTTATGTTGCTTAGAGCACATGTGGTTGTCATGTGGAGAAAGCCGTTTTTAACCTCTTGATGGTAATGGTCCCAATAATTCAGTTACAACTTAATGGGTAAATCTTATAGAGGCTGCATATTATTTTGGATTTTAAAAATGGCTTAAAAATATTAATTTAAAATGCTATATGGTAAGAGGTAAAATCTAGAAATTCACAATAAAGGGAATACATTGGGCTGCACAGACAACATATAAAGCATATACAGTAGATCATACCACAATTCAAATATTAATCTAATTTAACTTTTTTATTTTCTAAAATTACACAAGAAACTAAAAATGACACCACATAATGTGGCCTAGTGAGTGGAGGTTGCTTAAAGTGATGGTAATGTAATGGGGCTTCTCACGCAGCGTTACCAGCCCATAGTCACTAAATTCTGCTCATTAAAATGACAAACCCAAACACAAAGTTACTCAGGCGTGATCTTCAGCTGTGTATGGCATCTGGCCCTGACGCACCTCCGCCCCCAACTCCCTAGAGCATCACACACAAATACACACACGCACATGCACGCACACAAACACGCACACACACAGAGTAACCCCAATCAAATTTTAAAACAATCAGCATTGCTTTCATTTCCAATTTAGTCACCTGCCACAGGCTCCTATTAGTGTCCACTGTGATACAATATTAGCGGTTTATAAATGAGGACGGTGCCGTCCTCCCCTTCAGTCTGAAGGAGTTTCTGCGTTTTCCCCAGTCAGCTTCCCACTCCATCCGTCAGCCTCTTCCATCCTGATTATCAGGAGACACCAATTTCAAAGAGACATCTTAATAGTGATGTCAACGTATTAATTAGAAGTGTTAATGAGCTAAAAGCAACCCAAATTAAATTAATACAGCACTAGACAGAGAGCGAAATTAGCTTCAATTTCTGTAAATGATTCTGAAGTGTGCACAACATATCAGCCTGTCTGAACATTCCCATCCCCCAAAGCTAATCAAGAGCTACATTGCAATTAGCTGCTTAATTAAAGCAACACTCTGCTCGGAAAATCCGGCACAATTAAGTAATGGCTGTTATAGCATGAAGACAGACTGTATTTTTCTTCTGGAGGAAAAAAATAGAAAACAACATATTCTATCCCTAATGGCCTGCAGGGGATTGAGCCAGCCACGACGTGCCAGGATGGAGAGGTTTCTATCTTACGCTTCAATGAGGATCTTTGCTCCAGCTGGAAGCCTTGTGAATCAATGACAGCAAGGCAGATCAAACTGCCGTGCCCAGGGTTGCTAAGACATCTGAATTGGCACCGACTGGGGTGACTGTGTCCTAATCACCAGCTCTGTTTTATCAGCTCAACGGCTTCCAGTTGGACAGAGGAGCTCCAGACTATTGACACGTTGCACATATTTCAGCAGTGGACCTGTTACTGATCCCTGTGGCTGTGGACACTGTTGTCATTCAGTTCCTGCTGGTGTGGCTGGAATTTACCAGCACTGAGGGATAAACAGTCTCAGAGCCAAAGGAGAAAGTGTCTGTAGCTTTATATTTGCATTTAGTTAAGATATCTATACATTTCATTCATTTATCACATACAAATTAATGTAGTGTTTTTTGGAACCAGCAGCGACACGAAAGCGGAGCTAAGTACAACCGAATGCTGAATAAGACATTTTTAGGGGACCAAAATGTTACAATTCACTTTTTTGAATTTAAAATACACTCGTGAAAGGTTTAAAGTTGTAAGACGAAAAACTCCCAGACCAGACAACGCCAAGGTAGCGACCTGTCAAGCACAATGTAGCCACAACCTAAATATTTTACTAAATGAACATCATACTTTATTGAAGAAGACTCGAAACCTGGGATTGAGACCATAAACTCATGTTTACAATGTTTACTGAGGTAATAAGTAGGGTCCTTTTAGACGTCTATACAATCAGACTTTGTTTTGAAGTCTTTAGAGAAGTCGCCCCCTGATGGCTATTAGAGAGAATGCTAGTTTGACTTCACTTTTCAGACTCACCGCCTCAAATTTCCTTTGTGCATTGCATTGTGGGACAATGACATCCATCAAAACAACAATATAGCATTTTTCATAACAGTAACAGCTTTCAGAACCTCCTAAAGGTTGCAATAACTGCACCAACAGAAAACAAAATCGCATTTCTGACAAACAAAAAGCACTATGTTAAGTTCAAGTAAGGAACCACCCTGCTACTCAGTTATTTTCTGGTTTTTAAAAAGTGCCTGAATGAGTGGTGAGCTGTGATTAACAGTCGTCTCGGAGGTGGAGTCCAGGGACTGTGGTGTAAACGCCATCCTTCAGGAGGTGTAGGCCACAGCAGAGCATATGCCGTCAGGTAACCAGGCTGGTTTGCTCTACAGAGACTCCACTGTGATCGTTTCCATGGGCCTGCTTCTGCTGGGAACCGGTGTCGATCAAACACCATCTGCCTGAAAACAGATCTGCCTGTTTAGAGCATTTATCAGCGGGTCAAGGAGTGGTGCCTTCCTCTCAAAAGAGCCCCACACACCTGCTGAAGAAAACAAAGGCAGAAGGTGCTTTGCACTTCTTTTATAGCTCATTTCTTTTTTAGGAATCAGCCATGTAAACATAAAACAGTATAAGCACCAGGCACAAGAGATGGCTCAGATCCCACAGTGCTCCAGGATACCTTTCCCTTTGCTGAAGAGAGGAGAAAAGACACCTGAAGTGTTTGACGCTAAATTAGCTTTTCAAAGACAATAATTAGACTTCTTCCCCTAAAGGTAAATTACCTGCTAACCAACTGAACTGTGTTCTAATTATAGGATCCTGCCTCTGAGCCATTGCCAAGGATCCTTGTTCCTAGCAAGAAGATGTAAAACACATTAAAAAAAAATATATGCTGAAGTGGTAAAGCCTACAGAATTCAGAGTGGAAACATGTTCTCTAACACAGAGCTGAAAAACTGACAGATCACTTGCATAGCTGCAATAACCTTTAGAGGATTTAAACAAGATAATTTCATACAGCAACCAGATGGCAGCTATCGCTCCTTATGTGCATTTTGACAGAGGAGGTTGACTGAGCAACACTGGATGGGTGGCAACTAGGTACTTATCTGTGCTTTGCATATTTTGCAGTTGATGTCATGACACTGCAAATTGATTTGTAAGACACCCAGTCAGTGGAAGGATATTGAATATTTACACTCGCCATGTAATAAAACCTACCGTGTCTGTGATGGGGAGGGACACGTTGGCCTTTGGGTCTAGGTAATTTCTCATTGTTCTGCTGGGTTGAGTGCTGAGCCTCCCGCAAGGCGGCACTGTGGCTGTGGATCGCTGCAAAGCCCCTAGCAAAGGGCCACACATTTGAATTCATCACCCGTGCTGATAGCCTGCCACTAATTAATATGTAAATTGAACATTGTTTGTTTGCTGCTGTGTCAAACTTTGATGTGAGGAGCGGCTTCCAGGTTAACAGAGATTTAGTGGAGATTGAGGGCTGCAGACCTGCCACATATCCCAACCAGCCTGTGATCTAATATTTTATTTAAATACATCGACTAATGCTGTATGTCTCCGCAGCTTAGAACCTGGGAGACAGGCTAATGATATTTTATTAAGCCAGAGTAATTGAGGATCCCATCAAAATATGTAATTAAACACTTAAGTATAATTATCCAACACAGTAGGAACCCGAATGAATTAATTAAAAAAACGTCAATACATCAATTTATTTGAATTCCTTTGTCCCTTTTCTACTTGTAATAATTAACATTTTAATTGCCTTAATTTGTGATGAGTAAAAGAAATTCAATCTTAATTCGACATCAGTAATAAAGCACGAAATTTGAGCTCACAGGAATTTATTCCTAGGAAAATGATGATGAATGTTAACCACATACAACTCATTACAGCCGAGAGAAGGAAAAACTGCTAAAATTATATATATTTTTTGGAGTAAAGGTGGAGGAAGTGATTGTGATTGTGTGTGTGTGTGTGTGTGTGTGTGTGTGTGTGTGCGTGCGTGTGTGTGCGTGCGTGTCTTTTCTTGCTTGCTTGCTCGCTTGCCTGGGTATATGTTCATTATCAGCTGGCTGCCTGGGTTTGATGCATACCTGGAGAGCAACTTAATATCCTCAGGCCACTACTACATGTCAGGCCATGAGAAAGATACACACACAAGACAGAGGAACATTTCTGGCCCCGGTGGAGCCATTTACCTTTCTCCAAGTAGGTTCAAGATATTAATTAAGATAAATCTAACTCAATTCACACATTCTGCCATCTGCCTATTTATCAGAATTATGTTAATCATTTCTTTAGGGCAGAAGAATTATTACCCATTTTGTACGTAATTCGTATTAACGTTCAGAACTAAATGATTCTGCATTCTGTTCCATATGGACTCCATACACCATGACATCTTTTCAGCATACACTAGTAAAAAAAGTGACATTCATAAGACAGCGCTTTCCCTCTGGTACTCCCACAAACAATATGGAAATGTATCCATTCTAATCATACACAGCCTCTCAGGATTTATTCATCATGATGCACCTCATGCGTTTGAACAGCTTTAAACAAAACAATAATGTTATGATGATCCATTCTGTCTCGGTGGCTGTGATTTGATGTGAGTCAAGGCTGCTTTTTTTCTTTTTTTTCTTTTGGCCAATATATGAGCTAGTTAATTAAACTCTGAGGAGATAATTAAGATGAGACGGCTGCTTGAATCACTCCGGTCATTCTGCCATTATCTGGGGCAGGCCGACAGGTGGCACAGGCCTGCATCAGGTGACAACTCAGCCAACAGATCGCACCATATGATGGTATGGGCAAATTTCAAAGCATCCCCTGGTGCAAGACTCTCCTGCAGACACACATGTCATGCAAATCTATTGTAGTTTATAGAGTTGTTGGACTTGATTTCAGCTTTAAATTTGTGGATGCTGCTGGCTGATGGCACGTCTGGGTCGGAGTCAGGAGGTGGAAGGAGAGTGCCTGGGCTAAAACAAGGCAGATCATACTCCTGCACAAGCCAAGGACTAATGAGGGTGAAGACGGGGCCAGGCGATGCCATGTGATTAAATTTAGATCTGGAGGGAGATCTTGACCCATGGTGGCCCACGTCTAAGTGACATTTACCCAGGAGAAACACACTGCAGCTGAGGCTTATTAACCTTTTATAGATCTAAGCACTGCCGCCTGTATTAATTGGCAATTGGATTATTAAATTGACCAAATTCAGAGTGATTTGATCCAACAAGGTCTACAATGTGGAGGCTATTTTGAAAGGTCCGTTCTGTGACAATGTGTGCATCCGATCCATGTAAGAGGTTCAATCTTCTAAAGCAAATTCTCTGGGAGAATTGTGAGTCAATTATAGGATTGCAACAAGCGTTATTTGAGGTAAGTCATTAGGTTAACTGTGAATTACACTGTCAATAGTAAAGGGCTTGAATCAGTTCCTAGGAAATATAAGTCAGAGCAAAAATCTATGTCATGATGGAAATTGTGTTGACCACTTACAACTGGATCTGTAGTGCAGTGCAACAACAATTAATTCATCACTTGTTTATTGTTCAATCTTTTCCAGATTTAAGAACAATTACAGTGACGTAATCAAATCAGCTTGATAATATAATGGATGAAAATGTTGCTCTAATTACACTGCCTTCTTTCTATCAATAGATTCCAAATTGTTTATACATATTTTGTACCAATTCAACTCATTCAAATATAAATTAAGTGAATTGCAAAAGTGATGTAACCATAACAGTGATGCTCCCACCAGTATACTATGGCTTTTAAACAAACATATTTCACCCAATTAATATTCTTGCTGCTGAAAGTGTGACAATAAGTGTCACAATTAATGAGTTGTGTTTTTCAAAGTCATTCTCTAATTTGTATTCATGTATTACCAACTTGGTTTTCGGAATAATTCTGAATTCATCTGGAATGGAAACTTCAACTTGACAATAGTACTGATATATTTGTGTGACTGTGGAGCCAATGTTTAATATTGTAGTCTGCTGTATACTGAGGCATCATTAGCTAATTCAGTGACATAATTACATATTGACTGCACTGTCTCTGATCTTATTGAGATTTCCATTAGCTTCTGATGTCACATTATTTTGTGGCTGGATTGTGTCAGATTTTATTTTCATATACAACAGAGTTCTATCAAACCTTCTATCTTATTGTTGAGAACTTAGTTTACCTCTTTTTTTTTTTAAATGGTATTATATTGTATATATTGTACCTATTTTAACAATAGTACGTATTTCATATTAAGGAAGGGATGATCTTTCAGTGGTATTATCTCCTCGTCTTCAAAAAAAGGAAGCCAAAAGGTTTCAGAATTGAAACATGCATGTTCAACACCTTAACAAATGGGCTGTCCAATCAGTAACTAAAGATAAGCTCCACTGATATTTGATAAAGTCTCATATGTTCTATCATTTGATCGGTATTACATTATATATAAAAAGCATGTTAGAAGTGCATGTGAAGAATGTAATGTCAGAGTAGACAGTAATGCTCTTCTACATTCAGACGGAACAGCTCAGTGTGCAGGTTCTGTTGCAGGCAGAAAACTTCATCCCAGATGCAGATTTGAATCATTAGTTTAACTGTGATTATTATTTGTTGGTACACAGTGTATTTACTTCATGAGTCTAAAATAAAATAAAGAAGATGAAGTGGCTAAGCCAAATATCATCCGTACAACAGATTTTCCCAGCAGCTCTAAAACTTGTTTCTGTCCCGTGGTGTTGATGCAGATATTCACTCAGAACAAGACGGCCACTTTTATGGACTTCTTACAGTCAGTTAAGATGACCGACAAGCACTGGGAACATTAGCTCTGTGCCACAAGTCCCATACATCAACTGTCTTGTGGCGAGTAAGGGAAGGGATCAACATATTCTAAATGAGTAGACATAATCCCACTGAATGTGGAGTTAAGCCATTTCATAATTAGCAGATTTTCTAATGTATGCCAGGCTTTAATGACCTTTGCAAATGAGAATGGTTGTTTGAATTTCCATCCTTCACATCGTTTTATCCCTGCCATATCTGCCTGATAGAATGAGTGCACCAGTTGATGATATGCATAAGCTTAATGAACAAGTGCACACACTTCTGAATGGAAACTGATGGGCTCAAGCCAGGGAGATTGGAAATGCATTTCCACACCTTGCATATCATCATCATGCCCATAAGTGGTGTCTCTCTGACCCGTTAACAATGCATTTCAAGCCTTTTCCTTCAATTAGGTACACTTCTCACTCAGATTTCGCTCATCAAAATAGCATTAGCATACTATAGTATAAAGATATACTAGACTCCTACAGCATCACAGCCTTTAACTATTGTAAATGACAAAATGATCATTTGTTTAACAGTGCAGATGAAAATCAGGAGGAGCAGAGTATTGCCTGCTGGTTAATATATTGTTCTCAAGAGTTCCTTCGTTCACTCACAACTATCAACATTGTTGTTTTCAGGCACAGAAAAAAAGCTCTGATAAGGTAGCATTTAGCAGCTTAAAAGTCAGATATTTCTGATATTTCAGGTGTTGGTGGAGACCCAAAACAGAGCTAAAAAAAAGAATATCTATCTCACGAAACACAACTCCTGCTGGATGTGTAAATATGGCGAGCTTGTTAACACTAAAGCCACGCCTTGTCACAAAATCTGTTGTTGCAGGTTTAAGTACACGCTTGGAAATAAATTCACAATGACTCCCTTTTAACTGTGGATGTGAATCCTATATTGAAGCTGTAATCTTTAACTTATTTTACAGCAAAGATGGTGGCGCATCTCATGTAACATTAAGGTGTTTCTCCTCACTGTTGTTTATCTGCAGGCAACATCTTACGTATTTACCAAGTAGCATAAATGCAAATTGATAATTGTTTATATAGCTACTGCAGGGATGACATTCTGCCAGACAGATGCAAACATACAAATGATCACAATTTCTTAATAGTGTTTTATTAGAGCATCTCTAAATGAGCATGGTTTGTTGTTGTTTTACCACAATCATTATTATAGGATAGTTTGGTATTTAGAACAAACTCATATCTTTGCTTGCGTCTCGGGAAAGATAAACATTAAATTCTAAAGTTGTGTCCAATTATACCACTGTAAAAGAAACATCCATTCCACATTAGCCCACAGCGGTACAACTTGTTAAAAGACATCCATGTGGTACAAACTATAAAACCATCAGCAATGAATCTGCAATTTGTATTTGCCTATCAATCTCTTCAAATTTAAGTTACGCAAGCAGCATAATGTACCATAAAGTGTGAGCCTATAGTAACAGCAGTTTCCGCTGGATAGACAAATTTTAGGATATCTAACTTGCTGGCTATGTAAAAAACAAAGTTTCATCAAGTTCTACCACTGTCTGATGTATTAAGCGTTTCACAGTCGCGCTGCCTAACTCTTCCCTCGTCAGACGCCTGCAAGAAGCCACGTGGTGGGCTCTGCTAAAAGCCACCAACATTCATCATGCCTTTAATGCTATCAAACTCTAATCTGTCTGGGATTTCATGTGTGTTAACACATGTGTTAACACAAATGCAGAGATCAAACACTTCAACGGCACTACACAAATGTCTCAATATATTTACTACACAATAAACAACCTATTCAATTCCAAGGATTTGCATGAGAAACGTGAGCATTAGTGACACTGAACAGAGACAAGTCTTCTGCCTCTCTGCTGAGGGAAAGCTTCAAACATGATCCTTTGTCAGACAGGATGGGAGACACAGAAACACAAGCCTCTCGCTTTTTGGCAGATCTGAGCTCACAATGCCATAGATTAGCAACAGCCTGACCACAGAGCTGAAATAAGCTAATTGCTTAATTAGTTGACCCAATTTTTTAAGCTTCTTTTAGCATATTAACAAGAGCTATGTAACAAACAGTTGTGTTTCACAGAGGTGGTGTTTGTTTATGGAATTACAATAATGAGGATCAAATACAAAACATACGGTCAATGGCACTCCTTTTATGGAATCTCTGCTTTAGAAAATCTATTTATTATTTGAGTTCAGCAACACTGAGGCGCTTTCTGTTTATGTAAAACTCAATTCAGCCCTTGTCTGATGCACATGCAGAAGATCCTGCTGCTCATTTGTCATTGACATTAGTTTGCGTCTGCTATCCTTCTATGCTTTTGTTTGTATGTTGTTGTTTTTTGTTGTCTGTTAAACTATTAAGCCGCTTTGGGGGAATAGTTTGACCGCCCTCAATATTTCTGGACATTTGAGCAACGAGGGACAAATGAGTGAAGGGAGAAAAAAAAAAATCTTATTAGATTGAATGATGATTGAAATGGATTAATTTACATTTTCAGCATGCATACTTTACATACATGATCTTTGCTCAGCACAGGGAGTTCTGGGCAAAAGAGCACTATTTGTATGAGATGAACTCATCTATATGCTAATTCATTGGCATGTAGACCTGCTTCATTCCTTCCATTCAGGACTGTTTACCTATTAGCTCTTATAGATGCAAAGGGAATTGGCATATTAAAACCAAAAAGCTAAGGAATACAGAGCATTAGCAGTACATCACCTCTTATTATATTTATATTAGGGTGGCATTTCTGCCCTTTGTTTAAGCTGAAACAACAACTTCCAAGACACTTATTACAAATAAAATAAGCCAAGTCTTTCACTTACCTGAGACTTGCCCCTGACAAAGGCACAGTGGGTTTTCAGAAGTCCTTCAAAGGACTAGAGCAGACTATACTATACTGAAAACCATATGAGCTCTCCTGATTCAAATGAGGAATGTTCTGACCCTCAGAGGGAGAACTACTTAGACCGTTTAGCATTTCACAAGTCGATTTCCAGGTTTCAAGGAGCTACAGTATAATGTTGTGTGCATCAGAATACAATTTATAACATTACATAGCACAATACCTGACTTAAATGTTGCCTAGAAACATTAGCATGGCCCTATAAGGAGACGTTTGACGGATCAAGTTACAAGTGATGCCTAAATGCTAATGTAATTTCATATGAACCAGGCTGAAAGAGATGTAATCAACCCATTCCTGATTCATACCACTGTGTTTAAGAGGATGACAACCCCCTTTCTTATTGTCTATGTAATTCACCAAAATTGCCACTTACAGCCACTAAGAGCAGGATGTTTCATCTCCAAGCTTCCTCTGGTCTTTGCTACTCATCCCATTTCTACTTCCTCCAAAAGTGCCACCACTTCATTAACCTTGCCAGGCATGGGATAAGAGAGGCAGTGCATCAAAGCTGCCTGCCCACAGAGAGAACAGAGCCCTGCATGGCTCCACTACACAGCAGCCATCACACACACTGGCAAATACACAGTCCGCAAACCATCCAACATGCAGAAAAGACCTTTTGTGTTCCAAACTGTCATTCAGAGCTGGGTTTTTATGTGTGTGCGTGTGCAAGACATCATTATGTTTTAAATTTAATTCTAAGGAGGGTGAAAACATTTACTTGTTCCAAAGGTTTTAAGGGCATTTGATTTGGAATGGAACGTAAAATAATTGGTCTGGGTCAGACTCTTCATTGCTAGACCCTGCAGACACATATTTATGGTGTCTCATAGCACAGGAGGTCAGGTACACAGCGCTGTCATCACTACTTAAAACCTCGAAAATGAGAAAATTAAACAAGAAAAGCATCAAAGCCAACTTCAGCCCGATGAGTAATAACTCCCGACTTCCTCAAAGCATGAAAGTAGATGGTAGGAAATGTATTAACTGAGTCACAATATTGTTTTACTTGCACCACATACAAATCTCTCTGGTGCATTTAATCCCTCTACCCACAGTTTCTCAGAAAGGAGGATATAAATTATTTTCCTTTGGTGGAAACTCTAAATCCCTGTCTGGATTCTGTTAAAAGGCTTAAAATGTCACTAAATGCCAAGGCTGAGACTCCTGCTAACACGTAGGTCTTTAAGACAAGATGTTAAAGCGTTGAAAGTTACCTGAAATTGATGAGGTTAATATTCTTATCGCAAACCGAGGCTTCCGTGAGAGTGGATATTGAAAATAGCCAGGTAACCCTTCATATTAGAGGCTATCACGAGGATTAGCAGTATAAACACCAATTACACATTTAATTGTTTATTGTCAGTTGTATTTAGAAAGCCTGCCACAGTGCATAAATTAAAAGGATTGGGATATAGAGCGGGGGGAATTTGCCACAATATGGTATCATCATAAGTATGTATTTCAGTGGAGAAGACAAGGAAATATTCCCCAAATAACAAGTCAAACTGCTGAATGCTAGGCTGTAAATGAGTCATTTACCATGAATATACTTCTCTATCCCTTTACGGTTAAATACATTTCCAAACCACGTTATAGGCTACCAGCATGGAAGAGTCTGTCACTGAAATTTGAAATAGAGGACAAAGGGCCACCGAGCAAATAGGTTTTTTTTTTTCGACACCATCCTCCGAGTTCTCTGCCAATGTGAATCAGAGGTAAAATACAGTGCATTAAGTCGACCTCTGAGGCAGCACAGAGGAGGGTAGAGTGAGACATTCTGCTATCTATTAAGACTTGCGTTATGTATATATTGTGTTTTGAAGGAATTTTACTGATCCACAAAACCAGCAGGAAAGGATAAGAGTGAGTCCCTAAGACCATGTGGTAAGCAACTGCAGTGCAGAATCTCAAGCAAGTTGAAAGTTGCTGTGCCGTTAAGGAGAAAGTCTGGCAGAATCCTGCATGCCCGCTGATAACATGGTTGGATTAAGGATGTTTAAGGGAAGTGAAAATTATTCATTTGAGATGGATGAAAGCTGCACTTGTCAAGTCTACCAGTCATGCACTTTATACATTTCATTTCCACTAGCCAGCATGCATAATTTCCCCTCAATGCAAATTTCTACACACTGAAAATTGTGAGCATATTTACCCCGCTGCCTTAACACATTCTCTGACACAGAAAATGGATCATCTCTATTGAACAGGGACCAAAACAATGCAATTTTGTTTGCAGAGGTGTGAGGATCTAATTTTGTGCAGGAAGATAAAGTCACAAGACTCTGTAGAATACAAACAATGGCTTTCATTTGAAATCATGCCAGAATTAAGAAGAGACAATGTTTGGTTGCCCTGCTCATCAGAATGACATACATGGAAATAATTTTGGCAGTTATCTAAAAAGACTTCACGTTTTGAGTGTAATTACTGGTTTTAAGTCTTAAAAGTCTCGGCCTCAGTGTTGGTCCTTGCCACCGAGTATATATACATACACACACACACACACACTGTACATCTGTCTCTCTATACAAATATTATGATATCTCTGATGAGAATTAAGTCTGCAGCCTGGATGGCCAATAAATTAGAGGCACGCTTCTCGTTTACTCATCAGAGCTAATGAGCCTGATAAAATTACCTCGAGGATCATAATTACAGGCTAGTGGCAGAGACTCTGGCAGGGACTGGAATAAGATGACACACGCACACACACACACACACACACACACACACACAATTTAGATTGTGTTGAAAGTGGCAGCGTACAACAGCTAACCTAAAGCGTCACAAAGCACTCACGTCTTATTAATAGAACAACAGACTAATATCAATGTGCACAAGCAAAGATTATACATTGTACATTTTCATTCAGGGAGCCTAAACAATTTAGCTAATGAGACCTATAGAAACCAGTCTTGTTTGACATCACCACATTTATATTTTAAATGTACTGGATTAACATAATGTAAGGTGCTGAACAATATTACAATATCCACCTTTATGTCAGTTCAAACTGATTTTACCACCGTTTCATAAAGACTAAGCACTTCATGGGTAATGGCATATTTTAATGAACGATGGCAGCCTGGACACAAGAGCTCACCTCAGAGGATTCCATTTCATCACACATCCACAGGATGAATTGTTTTACTTATGAATATTAATGTCCCTCTAATTTGAGGCTGTTGTTAATGCTTGTCGCTAGGAGCTTGGCAAATCAGGTCCCATTCCTGTTAAAACCATGTATTAGACACCCCCCTGACACTAAGCCCTCGCCTTTGATTCTTAATTGCAGTAGTGCAAGCATTTGCAGTAGATGGGGCGCAAAGCTTTAATTAACTCTAATATCACACATTCAGTCTCGACTGTCACCCACATCATGCATGGCATTTTGTACCAATATCATCCCCAACTCTGCTCAGCTAGAAAGATTGTGAAGTTCATGATCACAATTTCATGCATCTCAAAATGAAGGATATGTAGTTTATAAGTAGCTGTAATATATTGACGCCAGTAAATTATCTTGATGTCGTTCTAAAAAATAAACGTATTAAAAGCATGCATTGATGCAGCTCTGTGATTACCACACAGCATTAATGCAAAGGAGTCGCAGCATTGTTGGTTTCTTACTGAAAGCAACGTGTGATCTTGGCAGTCGCTGAATCATTGGTGAAGCTTGAAATATGGGAAGTGGTGTGATAAAAAGTTCAAGGATGTGTTTAAATAGAAAGATGTGTGCCAAAGGAAGCCGTTAAGTAAATAAATCAACCTCTCATACATAGTAATCTTCAAAGGATTTATTGGACTACAGATTTCAAGTTTAAAAATATTATAAATAGAGTAAAAGTATATTCAGAAACACTTAAAATGCAACATTACAGTACATTCCTCACAAACACTGCGAATGCCATTTTCACACATGAATGACTCCAACCAACCTTTGAACATTTTAATAGCTCAGGTACGGAGCATTTCTGATGGAGATATTAGTAAAGAGTAATGTTTAATTAAACCCGGTTTGAAGATAAGAGCTCAATACAACATATAGTTTATAAGCCTTCCCCGGCCTCTACCTAATCCTCTTTCACATAACATTATTGCATCAGCACAGCTGAACATTTTTGCAGCATTTATAAAATTAGCAAAGAAATTAACTGTCCGTACTGTGGCAAATTGGATTTCCAAGTTCTTGCCTTGTGATACAGCATACCCAGGCTGCCACCTACAGTACAGCGGGAGAGGGGAACTACAGCCTGCAACAACGCATGTGTGGCTCTCCATTTTACACTCCACAGCCATTCAAACTAAATTGTCAAGGCGTTTTCCTCCTGCTAATATCCTTACAGGAAATTTGTTAAAATCCATTATTAAATAAATACTGAAATAATTTCATTTTGGATCAAGACTGTTGAAGGATTACACATTTATTCTAACTCATATTTGCATGTGGAACCGCCAGTGTTCCCTCTGTAATTTGAAAACCCTGATAGCTTATGTTTTTAACTCCCGACATCCAATTAGTTTGACCCAGTGCAAGTTGATTTGCTAAAAATTAACAATTACAATCCAATCATTCAATAAATATACAGAATCTTTACCTAACAAATATATCCGTGACTAAAGAATTTTTTGTGACAGTCCTCTACTGAAGTGAAATTAATATAAAGGAAAATACACACATCTGCATTTCACGTAAATAAACTGAAAAACTATTCTGAAAAAACGTGACACCCATTGTGAAAGCAAAGCTTGAATCATTTAGAAATTCTAACTTTACTTGTGAATAACAGCAAAGAACAGAAGGTGAATGTTGAACATAAATACAATTTAAACATAACTTTTAGCGTGAAATATTCTGAAACAACTAGAAACACGTGATTTTATCCATTACACTTCTTTATTTGACATCTCTTCATTTGCCTTCTCATTAGTACACTATGCACTGCAGTACTTGATTGTAAAAACCTTGAAACATTTTAAAAGGGGGGATGATAATGTAAATTTAGTAAAAAAAGCACCTTCATTCCACTCGTCTTTTACTTCTTCGCCTGAACAGTTTTGAGATGGAGGATTTCCTCTTATTTTTGGCTTTCTTTACTCCTATTTACCAAAAAGATCGTGCATATTAGAATGCATTCAAATTGGAATATCATGTCTAAAAGAAAAAGCCTTTCATGCAATACTTACCAAGATTCTGCATCATTTCATTAAACTGCTGATCCTCCTCCACTTCCCTGAATTTGATTTAAAAAAAATAAAACTCTAGTTTAGCATTTAGTCTTATTTGCATATCAATGTGTAATATTCCGAGTATCGCTCTGCATTACTGATCACTCATGTAATGTACAAATGTGTTTTAAGATGGATCGCGTTACCTCAGCCTGTCTTCATCCAGACCCTCCACTATTGCATTTCTGCCGTCCACTATCTCCACCAGTCTCTGCATCAACTTCTTCTCCCGCTGTTGCTCCTCTCTAGACTTTAAATGATCTGCAACATCACGTTTACACTTTTTAGAGCTGAAAAAAATAAATCTAACAGAGGGGATGTTCAGAAGAGAGTCTGATCTCTACCTGGCTTCTCCAGCAGCCTGCGAAGTTCCCCCTCCACACCTGGCTGCTGCTGCTCCAGCTCCTGAGTCCTGGCTCTGAGATATGCATCGAGTTATCACATGTATTAAAAAAGTAAACCTCGTTAATTATGAGCAACACATGCAGCTGAAATATTTTGAAAATAAATTTGGTTTGACAGTTAATAAATTGGAATTATTTCTAGCATCATACAAAAAGAGCATAGGAACAATAAATACCATTGGAGAATATTTCAGGGCAATAAGTTATTTTGTATAATTAAAAAAAGAAAATCGCTTTGGCACAAAGTTGAACAGACTGCAGTTAAAAGCTCCCCAATAGAATCAATTAAACCAATACTATGAGATGATTAACGCTGTAGAACAACTCACATGTATACAAGCTCCGACTCGTTCCGAATGTACATCTGCTTCTTTTGAATCAAGTTGAACCAGTCGACCATCAGTGGGTCGATTAATATATCTCCCTCCCCCTCTGGAACACAATGCAACATTTATTAATGTTAGTAAGATACAATTCGTGACCCGTGACAATCTTTTATGAAGTTCTATTATCTAGGCACTAATGTGTGTGTACATACATGCATACAAATAAAAAATGATAACACCTTTCGACCTTGCAGACATTTCTGGAAAATGTGCATTTACTTTCCAGTTTAACAGAGTTCAACTAAATGTTTACTTGTGAGCGAAGGAAGTTCTGCAGGGACAAATGAAGCTCAGCGATTTCAGTGTTCAGATGGCAATATTTATCATTTTGGCTCAGTGCGCTCCTATATATAATACAGTGACTGAGGTTATAGCGCAAGCTGAAGAATAATTGTGTTCATTCCCATTTAATATTGGTCATTTAAAAAAAAAAAAAGTTATGATTTTATTCAATATAACAATCAAGAAGCCTCCCCTCATCCAGAATCACAACACATTTTATTTTGACTAGATCAACTCCTAGTTTTCATACGACTGTACTAGACACACAATAATACAATTGAGTGCAATAATAAATGAGGTTTTGGGTTTATCTGGCTGCAGGATTGTTGAGATGGAGGGTGACTCCCCTCCCATTTCACTTCACTTACAGGACTGTAGCAGTCGATAATACACAGCCCTGCACCTTAGGTGTAGGTAACCCTAAATCGGATACTTTTATCTTAATTTAAACATTACCGCCATGTGCTGTAGAAGATATGTAGAACGGTTAAGAATTAAATTAATATACTGTGTAGTTAACATCATCAGTCATCCCCACTTTTGGTGACTAGACTTTAGCATAGAACATAACTTTCATTTTTCTCACTAAAAGCTTGGGCAATTATTTTATTTGACCCTGGGTTTAATTTATTTTCTAATACACCAAAATGATAAGTCAATAAGACAACTAACTATTTCAATAACTGATTCATCGCTTACATAAACACCAAACATTCTCTGGTTGCAGTTTCCCAAATGTGAGAATTTGTTGCTTTCCTTTGTCAAATATGAAGATAAATATATCTGGGTTTTAGACTGCTGGTCACACAAAACAAGCATTTTAGATGTCACCTTAGGAAATTATAATGAACATTTCTCAATTTTCTGACATTTTATGTAAAAAAAAAAAAACATGAATTGATTAATCTTAAATAAAATAATAATTAGTTGCAGCTCTACAGTAAATACACAGGCCCCTGCATTCCCATCTATAGTATAATTCCTCATCCAAACATGATCTAAATATGCAAGTTAACATGCAGTGGATGTAGAGCAACACAGAGGGAATACATGATGAAGCACAGATTTGTCTTCATCACTTATTTAATAATGATTTAGCAGAAATCCAGTAGGGATTAGCTTTAATATATTTAAACCCAAAAGGTGAATCCAAAACGTTATAGGCCGTTTAAATATTTCCCTAAAGCAGTATTCATGGTTTAGGCATTCCTTCAGTCCACCACTTTATTATGATATGCACTGCAACACAGCTTGCATTTTCTGGAATACTTGAGTAGGTGGATCAATAGATTTTTAGAGTGAATATTAGCCAAACCCAATTAGTTACTAATCCATTAAAACACACACCAAAGTCACATTTACAATAAGGACAGATCAGGACTGGGACCGATGACAAAACAGTCTACATTCTGCCATCACCAGAACAAATGTGATTTTATTCTGAATTAAACTTGAGTGCCAGGGTTGAGTTTTTACAACGATAAGTTGAGCGGTAGACGATCTCCTAGGTAGTGTGCAATTGATGTCAAATCCTGGCCAAGCGATTGCATGCTCAGGCTTCCTGGTTGGCGAATAGGAGAAGAAAAAAAAACAAAAAAAAAAAAAAGAAAAACTACGCAATCGACCAGAATATATATTACTATACCCAAGTCATGTTGACCTTGAGCAAAGCAATCAGGCCCCCTGCTCCCACTACCTCAAAAGAGAAGCAACATCCCTGTGGGCTGTCTGTTCCTCTCACCTCATTTGGCTGCAGAAACAGTAATAGAAACGGCAGATCTCTCTCTCTCTCACACACACACACACACACACACCTTGGTGTGTGCCCCGTGTGAGGCAACCAGGACACAACTCTGCACCAGAGACGCTCTCACTGAAGCAGCAGTGGGATTCAGCAGTTTGCACAAATACAATAAATATCAAAGTTTGTGTCAAGTTTATCCACTGCAAGAGAGCAAAACTGACCATTGAATCTACAACTTCTGCCTCAGAATAAGTGAGATTGATGGAGTGTGTATTCTCAAAAATTACACAGCTTGTTTCCGACATGTCAATATTCAATTTTGTGGGCATGTCTAAACAAGGACATGGAAGAGAATGGAAACTAGAATTACCGCCTTGTGGTTGTATGCCTCACCCAGTGTATGCAGTTTACATCCATGTCTGTCAGAAACGTCATCGCTACATATAATTGTATCTTTTAAGACATTTGTGTGAAATTGTCACAATTAGCATATGAATTCTTGAGTTATGGACAAAAATGTGTCTTGGGAGGTCAAAATGACCTTAAATCACCAAATTCTAATCAGTTCATCTATAAATCCAGGTGGACGTTTTTTGCCAAATTTGAAAAACATTCATTCGAAGCATTCCTGAGATATTGTGTTCATGAGATTGAACCGGACGTACGTATGGACAGACGACCCGAAAACACAATGCCTCTAGCCACGTCAGTTGGGGCGCGGAGGCAAACAAAATTGTTGCAGAGGAAGAGTGACCGGAATAAAGTACCTTCCTCGCAGCTGCGGAGTTTCTTTTCCAGCTCCACACCCTCCTGCTCCAAATGAGCCAAGTTTGTCTCAATATCATTCAGGTCCCTCTCAATCTGCTCCGCTGGAATGTGATAAGACTTCACCTGATACAAAACAAAAGAACTTAAGAGTCAAAGTATAAGTAGAGATAACTTTAATTTGAAAATTACGACTTTGGACACTTAAACGTAAAGAAGGTCGTCCATTTTTTACTGGGAATATAATGAAAGCATATTTGTAGAGCTGTTAATTAATCTCTTAAGAGACTTAATGGAGGGAACTTACAGAGGGTGACCTCATTTCAGTCCTGGAGGCGTTGGTGGGTGACAAATACTTTCCCTTTTTAGCACCTAAGAGGTAGATAAAATAGGATTAGATAGTCCTTTCATGGCAGCTTTTCAGAAAAGCATTGTCACATACGACTTCACCCGATTTATTTTCAGTAAAAAAAATGACTGCTTAAATGAAATCAACAAGATGGCTTCGGCCATGTATGTGTGGTTTTGATTATGACATTTAAAAAAATCTGAGAACCAACCTGACGGATTTCTGTGATTGGCTGAAGCAGTCGATGAGCTAATAGATTCCACAGCTGGCCGTCTGTTCGGGGATTTCACAGGCGAGTAACTCTCATGTTTGAAACCTAAAATAAGGACAAGAAGGTTTACATGTTGTAGATCTGCAGAGAGCTCAATCTGCTCATGTTTGTTCTAGCCATGCTAGAGGAGTGTTGGGATCGCAAAGTTGGGCTGTCAGTCATATTTGGGAATTGTGTAGTAACACCAGAATCTATAGTACACACACTCAGAGCACACAGTTATTTTACAGTTGCTTGATATAGCATTTATAAATAATATTTTTTTTTTTTCACAAAGCATTATGGTCTTTAAAAATAAATAAATGCCCACACTAACTCTTTTAACACTGAACAGGTAATGGTATCCCAAGCATCTCTTTTTTGGTGCCGTTTTATATCCACTACTGACGCTTAATATGACAGTTTGCTGTTCACTTCCTGCAAGTAACTCCACTTCAGAACTATTTAAGTTATTTTAACATGTGGAGTCCAGCGCTTCACTTTCTTTAGACTTTTATTCGGACATTCTCAACTTTTCTTTTCAATTTCCAACACAACTATGCAGTATCATGCCCTTCTGTGTGGATGGCAGCCTGTTAACCTATATGCTAATTAGGATCAACTGTCAATTGGAGTCATCATTACAAGAAAACAGGTACGAACATTTCTGTGGTTTAAGAGCACGTCATGAATCTGACGTGATGAACAAAGATATTGGTGAATGAGGCCCAATGTTTAGCTGTTCGGACAAAACTTTGCTGTTTTGGTTCACTGTCACCGCTCTCATGATGCCAGCAACAGCAGGCAGCTGTTTTTAGCAAAAAAGCTAACACAGTTAGCGACTAGCTGGTGAACATAGTGGAGAATTATGATGACATAAGAAGCCAAATATTTCCCTCAGGGATTGGTAAAGACCAAAAAGCTTGCTAAAAGACAGTGGATATTGGACATTTGCAAATAGTATATTTAACACATACTACATAACATATATAGATTGTAACATTAGTCTGCCTAGACAAGTTTAAAAAAATAGTTACGTGTACTATATTCTATGCCACAATGCACCTTATTGAAAAATAACACTGACGACAATGAGTGTAAATTCTAGTAGAAAATGATTATAGTACAAAAAAGGTACTCACCAAGGTTTCCAGAACCAAGCTGAGGTTTCTGTGGATAGATTTCCCTGAAGTGTTCAGGATCGAACAGAGCAAAACTAACTGGAGGTACTGCAGGTGTTGGCGCTGAGGGAGGCCTCGTTGTTCTATTGGGGACATAAGAGGATGTTGTGGACTTGAATCCAGATTTATGTTGCTCAGTAAAGGCTTCAGCATCTCTGTGAGAAAGACACAATGAAATGACCCTTTAAGTGTGTTACCATTTTAAAACAGTGTAAAAGTAGCATTTAATACACCTACTGTGTAGGCTGAGCTTGAAGAATGAAAATATAAGAACAGGCCTCACCTTTTACTTTGTAATGATAAAGGGTAGGGATTGGAGGAATCATCAGCAGGGATTAGAAATGAGAGAATCTAGTGTTAGAGTGGGAAAGGTTCAGGCCCGGCACTCCCTTGGGCTTGTTAGGATGGGGGACAGAGCTAGCTGCTGCACTCTCAGCCAGTCAACATTAACAGAGACGGAAGAAGCTCGGCGATTCTGCATTCTGGAGAGTGAATAAGCTGAATGGTCAGCGTTTTTTGAAGACAAATCTTGTCCACCTGTGTGACATTCCCACGTCCACCTAGTGAGTTATGAGGCAATAGTGAAAATTAAGAAGATTGAGGATACTTACTTTAAACCTAGCTCAAGTTTCACAGGTTTGAGCTTCAATTGCCCCCAGACTGGATCTGCAGACAAATGATTTAGACAGAAGAAGTTGAGGGAATGACTTAAAAGCAAAGCTTATCTCTACTTCATCCGTCACTTGAATTTGAGATCATTCCAAATTTCAAAACCAGTGGGACAGTGTCACATTGACATCTGCTTTAGCACTCAAAATAGTTCAACTTCTTGAACACAGTAAACAAAAGACTCCCTATAATCGTCTCCTTGTCACACTCGCATGAACAGCTCATAATAAGTGCAGCTACTGGTTTCATTATCTAGTCTCTCACAATAATGCCCTAACGTAACTGATTCTCACCTGCATATCTGTATTAAAGACCCAAATTAGGCTCTAATCTGTGCATGACACAAGCAGACAAAATTCCTAAACTGTTACATTACATTTGAGGTGATCTCTATTTCCAAACAAGTTGGAGTAACGGTCAGTATGCGATCCATATTAACATGCAACATAATTACTTTACATGATAGGAAAACTTCTGTTTAATGAAAAAAAAAAAAAAAAAAAAAAAAAAAAAAAAAAAAAGAAGATTTGATGACCATTTCTATTAAAAACCAACAGTAATTGTGTTTCCGTCTGAAAATAACCCGACTGTCAGGATGCTGCACCCATGCGTACACGTCTATCCGAGGAGTGACAGTTCAACTGTGACAGTTCAACTATGAAAGTTCATTAAAAGTGTGGGACAGAAATTAAAATGTCAGTATCCACCATTGTGGCCACATCGTGGCTGTATAAATAGGGCAAAGATGACAAAAGGGCTTTGTTTTCAATGAATGCGTTGTGAGACAGACAGGAAGAATGAGGGTGGGGGTGGATGTTGGCTGGATGTCAAATAATGGATCAAGAACAACTGAAATGAATTTAGTAGCGCTTGCCTTTGGCAGTTGTGTGTACAGTTGTTGGCTTTGTGTTGTCTTTGTTGATGGCCTTCAGACATGGCGGTTCCTTATTGTTTGTCTGGCTGGTGGAGAGCTGTCCTGCCCAGTTTCCTGCTGGGACTTGGCTGCATTTATCTTTTCTCAAACCAGGGCTGTCAGCTGAACTTGGCTCATCTCCAAACCTGCAGAGAGGGGAAACCCTCACCATCAGCCTTTATAACAGAAGTCATTACAGAACTATACAGACAGTGGGACAGACTAGAAATATCCAAATACTGCAAATCCATTCATGGCCACAGAAAGTATACAGTACAATACTCACCGTCTCTCTGCTGATCGGATGGTGAATGGGCGTTTGTTGTTATTGTTGCAGTTTTCCTCTGCCAATTTCTTTCCAATGGTTGTCCTGGCTCTGCTCTTCTCATCATCAGGATCCAGTGGGACCTTTGACCTTCCTAAAACACTTGAGGGCTCTGTAGGCTTCTTGTTACTTATCGAGGACTCTATGACTGGCGCTGCAGCCTGAAAAAACCTCTGCCGGGCCGTCTGCGTCTTATGGGCTGAGGTCGTCCAGGACTGGGAAGGTGGAGTAGGACTGACTGGCTTCAGGACAATATTCAGAGGGGCTGACAGCACAGAAGATGGGCGTGGTGCAGGCTGAGTCCGGCTGGGACTATTTAGTCGCCCAGCTGAACTGGCGGGTCCGTTCTTGATCCCTGCCTTGGAGGAGGATGGCTTGCAACTGTTCTGGTGGGCGTTACAGATAAAAGTATCTGGATTCTTCCCAGGTTTGTAGCCTCCTGCATGAAGGACGCTGGAGCATTCACTGCATCTGGTGGAAGTTTATTAGCATGAAATAAACAGTACACAACAGGAAAGTATCAATGAATATTGATTCCATTCTTACTTGAAACAGCTTCTGTGATAGAGCTTGCCTTCCACAAAGTGCCTCTGAACCAGATGAACATGGCTCTTGCATGCAACACATTTGCTATTGAGAGTCCCATTGTTGTTGGTGTTTTCTGCACGAACTGCTTTCTGTGAAAGAAAACTAAAACTGAGCTAATGCTCCATCTAAAAAAGGTATTTCATTTAACTTATCAACTAACCCACTGAAAATAAACAAAATCCTCCTTGTTCTGATAGATAGATAGATAGATAGATAGATAGATAGATAGATAGATAGAGATATATAGAGATAGAGATAGAGAATCGAAAACAGTAATAGTGTAAGACAAAGATGTACTGTAAATACAACCACAATTTAAAATGTTTGAGGATATGTTCTGACATGAGCACTGACCTGAACAGCAGCTTTGGCCAGCTTGGGTGAGGTCTGCGCAGTGAGAGTGGAAGGTAAACGGTTCTCAATGGAGTTTTTAGACACAAAGCTTTTGGCCACCACTGGGAGATTTTTCTTCTCCGACGGCTCCTCATTGGAGCCCTCTGCTGGCCTTTTTACACCTCCCACTGAGGAAAAGTAAAACACTATCAGTGTCAATCATCACACTATAGCACAAGAAAGAACTGGCAACTCAAACATATCTACACAGTTGCTAAGGATATTTGAACCAGCCATACTCTCACTGGGAGGCCTTCCTTTGAAGTAGTTGTGGTACTGGGAGACGTAGGTAAGAATGCTCAGCCTGTCTGGGATCCTTAAAGCCACCATATCTTCTGCATCTAGCAAAGCTGGAATCCCCAACTTCTCCTCTGCGACCTGAAAAGCCTTAAGAACAAAATGAAACAGTTTAATAAACAGCCCTTTGCTCATTTACTGTTAGTGTATGATGCCGTATAAAAAACATGTTTTTTTACTGGGCTCTGTAATGTCAGCTCCTACAATTACAGCATGTGTAAAAATGTCAGACAATACAATCTACTTTAATTAGACTAGAAGTATTCTGTGGCTCGGCCCAGAGAGGTCTGTATAATGAATGGCACACTTCCTGTGAGCTCGTAGGGATAAGAAAGGGAATGGAGGGAGCAGGATATCGGGGCATTGTTTAGGATCAGCCTGGACATGCTCATTAAATTTAAAGCAAAGCCCTACTGAATACCAAGTCTGTCTATATAAAAAGAAGAGCACAAAAGATAAAGAATGTGAGGATCTGTTTTGCTGGTGTTCCCACAAACACACGCAGACAATCTCTTATTTAACAACTTGTAAAATAACCACCTGTACGAAACATGACACTTTTCATGAAATATAGAAGGGTGTGAATTACTGTAACATTCACATTCTCATGTTTCGGTACAGGGAGCATCGTCAACAGTTGATCAAAACTAAAACCTGATAAAACATTATTCTGTGGACACAAATCTTGTTTAAAGTTCCTCTTTGCAACATTCAAGAATTAAACAACAGTGGCTTCGAGTGAACTGTCATCGTCAGGATCAATTGCCAGAGGATAGCAAGCCTCATTCAAAATGAATAGCCTGGAGAGCCTCTCCCCTGAGCTCAGGTTTGTTGCCGACACTGCCAGGATCATCCAAGACAACAAGGACGTCGTGCAGAGTGCAGGGCCTGTAACCCGCCGCAGGAAGCTGGTAAAATGGAAGAAGACTAAACAATGGAGAGGTCCCAGTTGTGCTGCTCAGGAGGTCAAGTTGGGGTTAACAAAATAAATGAGGTCAAGTGGACAGAAGCAGAGAAAAGATTCAGAAACATTAAGTTTGAGAGGAGTCTAGAGAGGAGTACTAGAGAAATGTACTTTCTACCAAGCAGCTTCTGCTGAAATTGCTCTGCTGGTAAAATATTGAAACAGCTAAATATAACAATATGCTTCAAACAGTAAATGCCAAGTGGAGAACAAACACATTGTGTATCTCTGGGTGTGCCGTCATGTGTAAGGGGTTAATGAAGGGGATGTTTTATGTTACTTCAGATTTTGAAGCTCCACTATGATCTCTGTTCTACACAATGCGGCAAAACGTTCGACAACTTGACATCTTACCAGTCTGTTGTTCTCAAACACATCCTCCTCTTTGAGTGAGTCATAGTCTCTGGGAAAACAGAAATACAATGAACGGAGAGAGAGAGAGAGAGAAGTTAGTCATAGTGGTGAGAACATCATCTGAAGAAGACTTTGAGGATTTTAAAATAAATATTAAAGATATATTAAAAACTAATATAAAAGAAGGTTACAGTATCAAATGTTACACATGATAGGTTTCCTTATAAATGATATGCATAACAGCAAAACAAACAGCCCTAACTAAATAGGTCTCAAGATTACAAAATAGGGGGGGGGGCAATACTGTGTACCAAAGACATGTATACTCCCTTGTAAAATAATTTATTGCAGTTTATCCAGTTTGCCCCACGACTCAACAACGGCAGGCAACCAAACTCCGGCAGAATATCAGCTCCTAAATCACATTTCCAAAGGTTAAAACTTACATCAGTTCCGGTCTGTACTTGTGTATAAGCGCACAGAAAGCCAATCCGTTCTTGAATGAGGTCGTCATGTTGGTGATGGCCACATCTCGGTAGCCATCACACTGCATTTTACACCACTGCTCCAAAGCCTTGATGGCAGCCATGCTCCCAGCGCGACAGACAGAGACACTGTTCCCTCGGTACAGACGAAGTGTGCAACAGGCGGAGGTTTCAGCGTGGAGGAGTCGGAGGAAAGAGCGGTCAAAACAAAGTGCGTCTGTTCAGGGGTTGGTCGTGAACTGCGGCGCTGCAGCTGTGTCCTGTTTCCTTCTTTTACCTGAATGCCAGCCGGACTGCGGGACGAGCTGGTGGTGTGCGTTTCTCCGCTCATTACACTAATTGACACCGACTGCTGAATCGTCATTAACAGCAGTTGAATACAACGCGACTGAAACGCAAATAGTTTATCTGGTGTACATAATTTTTTTTTTTGCAAACTTGCAAACTGAATAAATGCTGATATATTCATAAAGTCAATTTGGTATAGTACAATTATCTTTTTTAGGACTTTTTTGACGTACTATAATATGACTTTTGTCTGGCTTTCTTTAACATACTTTCGACAGACAATAAAATTACTTTTTTCACGTTTTTCCATGTGCTATACTATGACTTTTTTATGACTTATTTTGACATACACTACTATGACTTTTTTAGACATACTATTCCGTGTCTTTTTTTGACAGGCTTTACTATGACTTTTTAATGATTTTATTAGACATACTACACTTTGACTTTTTTATAACTTTTTTGACATGCTATACTATGACTTTTTCATGATCTATTTTTTTTAGACAGAATATAAAATAAAAACAATTGTGACATTTTGTCATACCATACTATGACTTTGTTCGACATACTACACTATGACTTTTTGTGACTTATTTCGACTTAATTGTGACGTATTTATGATATATTTGTATGGCATATTATACTATACCTCTCTTAATTACATACTAAATTGTGCCATTTTTATTGCACACTATAATGTGACATTTTTAGTGCATTTTCTATGAAATACTATACTATGGCATTTTTAAGGAATATACTATGACACTGTTTGTGACATACTATATGCCATCTTTATTGCACACTATACTGTGACATTTTTAGGGCACTTTTTTTTTGGACTCTCATCTTAGTATAAATATTCACTTTTAATTGAAAGCTTCCTAACATTCCTCTTTTTGGGGTCCCAGTAAAGGAGGACGATGCTGTAGGATTGCTGAAGTAATTAAACTGCAGGCTAGCTATCTCAGCCAGCATATCATGGTGAGTGTGCAGTATGAGAACAACAACGGAACTATGACATACATTTGTTTCCATGTGAAGGACCTTCATGTTTTGTGTGGAGCCCAATTGGGGCCTAATTGAGGCCAACTATTGTCATGCAAGGTTGTGCCCCAGTTAGCCCATATTACTATGTCCCACAAAATTTTAGGGAAAACTTGTAACTTGATTTTTCTGCAACTTTATAAGACTTTAACTCTTAAAGTTTGTTAGAAAAAGGAGGGTTTAAAGAGTAATTCCGCTTGAACAGGAAACATAATAACTATTATCTCAATGTGCTTCTCTGACCCATATTGAAAAGTAGTTTAAAATTTGACCCAAATACCTTTAACTTGAGTCTTTGAAATGTGGGCGACCAACACTAGCCTCATTCACTGCAAGACATAAATTGTTTATTTGTCACAACAGGATCTCCAAAGAAGCAGAGTAATCCACCATTTAAAGTTTCACTATGGTCCACACAACAAATAGGAGATTTGAGACCACAGCAAAAAGAAATGTATGCATTAGCTGGATTTTAAAAGCACTTACTGTCTGAATTATCAATCACATCTATCCTGTCTAAGGACATCATCATACCCAGAAGGGGGCAGCGTTACACTGCACTGTTAGAGGGCTGTCTCACTACTCTAATCCCATGGTCTAATAGACAATGCATGCAGCACGGAGAGTGCTTGCATTGTTTTCATGTAGTAAACTTTATGTTGAACTTCAACTCGATTTATGCCAGCACACAAATCATGCTGTATTTAGTTTTGACTCAGTGAAGTATGATGTAAAATATTGTGTGAAGTAGATGAAGACCTAACTCATGGGATTATGAAATGCTTCCAAACTCACTGCTGTCTTTGTTTAAAAAGTTTAACATGGGACAATCACCAATAATTATCACATAATAATAAAGTCTGCAGTTTTAGAATTTGGATTCAATTTGAATTTAGCAAAACAACATTGTTTTATGGGCCAAAACCAGATCAAGGATTAATGTCACATTTTTTTACTTCATCATTTATTTACCACAGCTGCAATGAATATTTGTATCATCCTGATATTTTAATTTTGCACATTGATTGTTTATCTCAGCCCCTAAAACAAGCCCCAACATCTTTTCAGATGTACATCTCTTCATGGAATCTGTCACTACCAATAAAAACCTAAAAAATTAGTGTACTATGTTTTTGATGCAAATGTACATATATACCCACTCACTCGTCATGATTTCCTTTTTCAGCTATTCGTATTCTTTCCTGTGAGGACGTGTGGCTGCATGCCGACATCCTGTATATCTGTGAAGGTAACCCGAGAGGTCAGGAAAGAGCCTGCCATTAGTAATGATGCTATTGGGGCAAAGCTGAAATCGGATGCAGTGAAATCATTTCTAAATTATTTCACGTCCGATTTCAGCTTTGCCCCAAAAGCATAATTTGTCATTTGTCACTGCTATCTGTTCAAGACTGACCTTCGTACAGTGTGTGCCATTCATTCAGAGTTGACCACCTCAGTCACATTCAGTTGAAAACTCCGTTGAAAATATAGAGACATAAACAGCAAATGCCTGTGAGATGATCAATCACTTCTTAAAGGAATGAAAAATAAAGAGTATATACAGTTTCACATTTGTATCCAAAAGATCAAACATTGATGTATTTACCACCTTAACTTAAAAAGTTCTAATTAAAGTTGGAATGTACCATGAAAATGAGATTGAAAATAGTGCGGCAAGATAAATACTTGTTTATAATTTGATAGGAAAGCATGTATCGTTTTATACTAAGCTAAATAATGAAGCTCCTCCTCCCAAATTGGTTTAAAAAGTATGTTACTGCATATTAATAGTGTCTACGCTGTCTCTATTATTGTCTGTACAAACAGGAGGAGGGAAAACAATCAATCGCTGTGCATGGCATCATCTTCCTGCGTTTGTGACTGCGTTTCGCCTCCTGGCATGTTTACAGTGCTGTGGATCTCGGCCTCGTGCTCTCTGGCTTTGGCCCTCAGCTTTGCAATGCTGCAGGAGCGGAGCTCATCTGAGCTCAGCCCCTCCGGCCTCTCCCACTTCCCCGACCTCTGGGTCACAGGCTGCATACGCACGCTCAGCGCAGCACTCACAGTTTTTGTCCATGGATAGTTTTCTCCTTCCTGTCGTCTCTCCCAGTGCTCGCCATTAGAACATTCCGTCTGCTGTTTTAAACTCCTGCTCGCTTTCTCAGGCGTTTCATCATTGTCTCTTTTTACATAAGGCCCTCCAAGCTGGCCCTGGACTTTCAGCTGCCGCCTCATCTTGGCACGGCGGTTTTGAAACCAAACCTAGAAAGAAATAAGGGAACACTAAATATAAATGATAGTGACGTAGAAATAGATAAATACACGTGTAACAGTGTAACAACTTGTAAAGGTTTGTTGCAGTTTCAAAATTACGGAAAAGATATTTGGCTCTAATATAAGGTCAAAGTTCAATAACCTTTTCCATTTAGCACTTAATTTAGGATATGTTCATATTTTAAGTCAACTGACATGACTATATCGCGAACAGTATAGACAAGCGGAACAAGTACAAAAACCAATGACTGTTTTAATATTCATAAAGGGATCAAAAATGAGTAAATGTTCACTAGGAAACAAACATGTCCAGAAAGAGCTCAGTGGGCCAATTACCTGTACTCTGGCCTCGATGAGGTCCAGTCTGAGGGCCAGGGCTTCCCTCATGAAGATGTCTGGGTAGTGGGTGGTCTCGAAGGCCTTTTCCAGCTCCTCCAGCTGCCAGCTGCTGTAGTTGGCCCGTGCACGACGCTGCTTCACTGGCCTCTGTTCATCTGGAAAGCACAGCGCAAGCACCAATTACACAATCGCCAACGGGTGACAAGGAACTAATGGCTCTAGATTGGATAATTAGCACAGCAATCATTAGGCACTTTAACACTGCTTGATAATTGATTGTTAGTTACGAGCTGTTAGCCAATCTTTTGTAAACATTTACACTGCGATCAGATGGTACTCACTGACTGTCTTAAAAACAGACTGTAGTTAAACTGTGCCAGTTTGGCTCTGCAGTCCTGTATCATTGGTCTTTACTGCCACAGCATGATGTAGTTTGAACTCACCTATGCCCTCTGTGAGTGGCCCCATCCTGACTGCCTGTGTGGCCAGGAGAAAAGCTTCCTTGCATGGCTCTGGCTGCAGATAATTCCTCAAGGATTCATAGCTGATAAAGGGCCCCGGGATCAGAATCTGAGGTTGAGAGCCCAGTCTGGTTGGGAATGCAGGGAAAAAGTGAGCTGCAGGTGAATGGAAAACTGCAGGCAGCAGAGTAGATACCAGTTGTCCTGGGCCAAACATGTCCATGCTGTTAAGAGCCCAATATTAAGCGTCGGTCCACTGAAAAGGGCCAGTCTGACTCCTACAGGGATGCAGATGTAATGGTGAAATGCATCCCAATGTCCATAAAAAGAATAGAAAACAGTTACGATTGTCCACTAGATGTATCTGTCCAGTTGGTGGTTAAACGTGCTGCATGTGGCTCAGCGGAGGGATTAGGTGTTGCCTTAAGAGTAAAGGTAACACTTGAGTAGTGGAGGTGGTCTCACCTTAGCTTTCTCTGCTTTCCCTCCAAATCCTCTCCCCCGCCTCTCCCAGTCACATGACCTCCAAACAGACAGCAGGGCTTGGTTTATAGGACGGAGGTGAAAATCCAACCTGTGATTCATCTCTCAGTGGATTATCAGTATTATTCCATCAGTGTTTGCTGTATTCGTCATTACGTTTTCAACCACAATCTGTTTCTTACATTTTAGTGATAGGATTTAAGTATCCCCTGCATGTTTCTCTCTCTGCCTACCTGGGACAAGTTGCAACATCTTTGGCTTCTGAAATTTGAATCAGTGAGACGGACAGGAGCTCAGTGTGTGGAAACCCAGTTGTGAAGATGAGTAATGCTCACTGAGACATGTTCGCCCTAAAGATTTGTACAACTCTTTTCTGATCGGTTTAACAGTTGTCAAGTATAATGAGAACAAACTACTGCAAAAGATACATAATGAAAGCACAAGTTGTTCAGTCCTGTGGGATGAAAACAAGCACAAAAGCAGCAGACCTGAACAGCAGGTTCCGGGATAAACACATTCCTCCAGACAATGAGACAAACCTGAAAGCTCATTTACTGAATGTTTATAATCCCTCCTAACTTTGTGTTCACTCTATTGCTGATTTAATTTTCTTGTTTTTTCTAAAGCTGTGATATCTATTTTCCACATAGCCATGATAGGCTGTATAAAATGATCACGTCTCTCAACTTAACGAGTAGCAGGAGCGTCAACACGCAAATCCTTTCTTCATGAGTAGAAATCCACTGGTGAAATAATAAACGAGCTAAACCAGGTGTAGTGAAAGTGTGACACCTGTAACAATAACAAACAACTAAATGATTGTGCTTTTCTACTACTGTAATACAAATGTGCATTTTGCATGGCATACTTTTAATCCTTATAAAACTTATGATTATACATTTATGTCATCTTTCATTTTGGAACATTAACAACACATAGTGCCTAACGTATGGATTTCTGGAAAAGGTAGCCACTGGCAACATCTCAAAGAAACAAATAAATAAATAAAAACAATAATAGCAGCAGTTATACCTTTGACAAAGGAAATTAAGTAACATTTTTTTTTCTTTAATGTATCCGCATTGTCTGATAGAGTCAGGAACTTTGTTAACGACCTTCATGGTTTTTCAGAATTTTTATTTACAGAGAAATTGATTTTTTTACACTAAGACTCGACTTTCAGGCTAATACATGAGAGCCACTAATGTTGGTCGACCCAAGTGCATACTTCAGCACAGATGTTGAATGTAGTTAAATTTAAACTGTCAACTCAAAATTATTGAATATGTGTTTTGTGGCATATTTTGGTATCAAACTGGAATAACAATATCTGAAACTTTCTAACATACTAACTAGCACAAGGTAGTATATAGACACTACTGTAGTCTAAGTGTTACCGTACACTTACAGGATTTTTCCATGTCAGATCAAAGCGTACACATCAACACATTATCAGCCAAGACAGGAAGCTTATTAACACTTTTTTTTCTATGAGCAAGGCAGCTGTAGCTTAGTGTTGATGGATCTCTGATGAGATGATCGCCCAGCACTGTCTACGTGCATTAAACACAGGTGTGTCAATTAATCCGAAGATACATATCACCTAACAACACATCTCGCTAACTGCTCATCCGCTCAGACGGCGGTGAAAACATTCAGCTGTCAGTGTTGTCACCGCTAAACTGGCAGGCTGAGGCGGCTTTGATCAGTCCGGGACCTCTGCAGCAGGCAGCTGGTCAGAGCTGAGGTGAGTCACGGGATGGTCATTCCTCTGCAAGCAGTGCGGACTGCAACTGCCTCACCTGTGGCCCTTTCATCTGCACCTGTTCAAACACTACACAAATGCCTTAGTTGAGGCAGTAAAGAGGTCAGTATTAGGGTTTGACCAACTTGGATTTGGATGTGTGGTTAAATGTTTTTACGTCAAAAGAATTACAAACATTTACAATTTCACCCATAATTTGATTCCTGATATTTAAAAAAAACTAAAATCGCAGCACTGCGAACATCATGGGACGCTTGAAGGCTCCAGTGAAACTTGACTAACAAAACATTTTTAGCAACTTGTAAGTTAGCCATATCCCGTCTTTATAATGACCTCGAAGCACATTACCGAGAAGGTGTATTTAATTAATAATGTAAATAATCCAGGCTCTGCATTTCTTTAATATAGGTGCATATAGGGAGGACCATCATCATTGGTGGGCAACATAACCAGCCGATTACAAAAAGCTTTTAGCACTTCAGTCAGTCTGTGTGAATGTGTGTGTGTGTGTGTGTGTGTGTGTGATGCAGGGTACAGACAGACAGAGATTAAAATAAATCATTTCTTGCGTTTTGTGAGTGCTGCGGGGAAAAGCAAAATAGATTAAAAGTGTCTTGTTTGAGCTGTGGCTAAATAAACAGTGTGTGTGGTGGGACTGACGACTGAATAGCCGTCTCCGTTTGTCCCTGGCACACAGGTAGTTACAGGGATTTCTGCTCTGTCTGAAAGTAGACCCCCTTCTCCCAACCCCCCAAACTACTGTGTTTGTCTGTGCCTGGGTCCTTTAATGCCCATTGATCCAGATAATCAGGGACAAAATTGGGGGGAAACCGGTGGGGGAGGGTCTGACAGTTGTTACTCAAAAGAGCTGCTTGTGGATAATTGAAGGAGGCATTAAGACAACAATAGTAATGGCTAATGGCCAGGCCTTATTGGTCTCTCAGGTATCTCTAGCTCCCTGGATGACAAGGCAAGACTGGAGATCCACAGCTAAAATGGCAATCATCGTATCATTAGCAGAGCTTCAACTGCAGGGACAGAATGTGCGTTATCTGTGGGTTTAGCAAGCCACCAATGGGATGCCCTTCAGATGGCTTTAGTTTGAAATGGACTTGTTTGAGCTTGCATTCATTCATTACAAAGTAGAGGGAAAGGGACATCTGAAATCCCCCTCAAATGTGTGTTTTTGGATCTCGGATATCGTAATTATTCTGAAATGTTGAAATACTTTTAAGTCCCTGTCCAATAAAGAGTGTGTTTTGCTTATTGTTGCATCACTTGGATGTTTGGCCTTTGCTGTGCAGAATGATGTATGTGCAGTTTGACAATAGAACTAGTTTGGAAGCCAATCACAATCCAATAACCAACAAACACAAGTGCGATGTGGAAACTTGAAGCCTCACATTGAATAATCTATCTTCTGGAATTTGTTGCAGAAAAGCACTTCCAATGAGTTGAAATGTGATTTAAATGATGAGGGCTATTTACTCCCTTTTCTCCTTGAAAGACATGGCTAAAGTGGATCAACTATCCCACTCTGCCCTCAGTGTGATAAGATACAATCTAACATAATGGAGATCGTGAGCACTGCACATTATTATTCTTTCTCATCCACTACAATGGCACTTTAGCTCATAAAGCAAGAGTTCTGCCAAATGTCATGCGAAGATGGATGATTATCGTCCGCTCCACTGTCATGGGAATATATCTATCTGGTGTAATTTGCAGGCTGGAACAGCAATGAGCACAGATAAGATCAATATTTAATGAAAGTGTAAGTGAAGCTTAAGGGTTGTCACTTATGCCTCTGCTGTTAATGACATGTCACATTATCAGACTTATCAGATTGGGTCAATCTTAACTGCAATTACTGGCCTCATTTCTTTTTAATTCATTACAAATGTTGAATCATTTCAGTCGTCCACTTCTGTGCAAACACACTGAGAATGTATTCTCCGACTGCTTGCATATGTTCTTTAGTGTCAACTGCCTGCACAAACTTCAAACTAAAATCTGTTAATGGGAGTGTGGATTGGTATAATTCAATCAACACACCTAAGATGTGTTTTTAACTTGGAAGAAAAGTGTATTTCATGGCTGAGGAAGCCCCTATGCTATGTGCCTCACTCTCCCTGGTAATAGTATCCCACAGTGAGCAGGCTGATTGTTTTAGTCCTGGATCACTGGCCATGGGATAAACCTGAGAGCCCAGCCTGCTTTTCATGTCAAAACCTTCAAGGGAAAGCGGCCACAATCCAAGAGCAATCACACTTGAGACATCAAAGTGCCAGAGAGAAGAGAGGCGAGAGACGGTCCACATTTTTTCCACGCAAGCCAAGTGCAACTCAAGCGTGGAGGAAGAGGAGATGATCTAAGGCGAGGGTGCCATTGAGAGGAAGACGGAGAGCAGACAGATGTGCATGGGCAGGTAGCGGCACATCGGGGCCCCTCCTGTAGCTGAGAGAGACACCAAAAAGCCTCCGCTGGTCGCATTCCTGCCCACTGCTCATTCACTGTCCACTTTCACATGGGCAGGAAGACCCGCTGACAGCCATATTTCACAATCTAACATTCCCGAGGTCAGCGCTGGAAGAAGTATTCAGATCCTTTACTCAAGTTCATGTACTACTCATACAACAATTTGAAGATACCCCATTTCAAGTGAAAGTCGTGCATTTAACATTTTATGTAAAAGTGGGGGGAAATACCAAGCACCAAATGTCCTTTCTGATGCAAAAATGTTGAAGAATTTTATGTTTTTAGCAGGTAAAGAAGGAGCTAATTGTATCAACAGTTTGGTAGTTTTGCCCAGTGGTTCCCAACTGAGGGGTTAGGCCCTCTACAAACAATCACAAGCTGAACTAAGGGGGTCATGAGATAATTAATGGGTCAGGAAAGATATTCATATTTTACACTTTTTACTATTCTTTGCTTTTTTTGTGAAATATTAGATTACTTTTGAAATGTTTGGTTCTCAAACTATCTAAATAAACCGATATGAGAAGTGGAGAATACGAGGTAAAATCTTTGTTGGAACTAGAAACCCGTAGATATCTGAAACATGACAAGGGGCTCCTACTAGACAGTTTTATGTAACAAGCCAAAGCGGTTGGGAACCTTTTGTTTAATCCTTAACCATGTATGTTGTTTAAGATCAACATTTGCTTTTTCTATGTGTAATGTTCAATCTGAAAAGCAAATACAAACTAAAGATTTCAAATAAATGTAGTGGAGTAAAAAGTAGCAAAAAGATTTCCGTCTGAAATTTAGTGGAATAGTATAAAAAGTATTAATTAGTATAAAGAAAGAAATATTTATACTAAATATTTTATTATCATGAAGCAAAATGGGCGGTTAGTTCTTTGCAGCTGCATTTCAGGGCATCCAGCCTGGTATGATGAATAAAGGCAAGGGTTGTTAACATGTCAGTGGTCCGTCAGACTATTGAGCAACCCCCCTCCCCCCACACACACACACACACACACACACACACACCTCCTACTATTTCCCCGTTAGCTGTCATTCATCTCTGTTCCGCCTCACTGCTGCCCAGCCAATGAGAGACTGGCGCCTGACCAAGAGCCCAGGCTGCTAAGACTTGTGTTGTAAGTTGATAGATAACCATAAACAGAGCTTTTGGCTAGTTATAGGACACCATACAGGTGCAATTAACGCATCAGACAGAGTCAGCAG
>NW_022280056.1:2306717-2306792 GCF_004355925.1 Anarrhichthys ocellatus
ACATATATATATATACACACATATACATATATATATATACACACATATACATATATATATACACACATATACATA
>NW_022280056.1:2306802-2407224 GCF_004355925.1 Anarrhichthys ocellatus
ACATATATATATACACACATATACATATATATATACACACATATACACATACACATACATATATATATACACATACATACATATATACACATACATACACATACATATATATATACACATACATACACATACATATATATATACACATACATATACATACATATATATATACACATACATATACACATATACACATACATACACATACACATATACACATACATATATATATATACACATATACACATACATATATACACATATACACATACATATATACACATACATATATATATATATATACACATATATATATATATATATATATATATACACATATACACATACATATATACACATACATATATACACATATACACATACATATATACACATATACACATACATATATACACATATACACATACATATACACACACACACACACACACACACACACACACACACAGTCTTGGATTCCATGTCCTCCTGTGTGACAAAACACCAGCAGGAGTCTGTGCTATAAAATGGTCTACCCACATCACAGCTTCAAGGCACCCTTTGATTTGAGCGACTGAACAATTACCGCCATGGTTAATTTACCATCAAAAGGGACGTCCACTTTCCTAGTTTACCGGCATGCCTATACGTTGTTTAACTTATCCCTTTGATGATGAAGTCAGTGGCACTGAGCATAACAACTCACACTTTCATGGCAAAATGGTTTCCATCGCAGCATGTGCATCACATGGTTAATTTGTCCGCTACACGGCAATGAAGAGCAAAGCGTACTTATGACAGCTGTTTCCAGTTTTATCAGGATCCATCCAAGAAATTATTGGAATGAAATGAAAGGCCACAAACCTCGCACCATTTATTTTTCCCCTTCCATCTTATTTGAGGTACTAAAATAATATTCTGAAAGGTAATAATTGGTTTTTGTGATATTTGAGTTTTTACAATTTCAACATTAAACTGCTTTCCAATTAAACTGCGATAAAACGTCTCCATTGTATCCCTGAACTCAGTGGTTGACTGTGGAAATATGTTACAATATTCACTTTCTATTAGGTGATGAAAAAACAGAAAAAGCCGTATTACAAAAGTTGTTTTTATTCAGTTCACATGAAGGTGGCTCATAGATGATGTTCAGGTAACAGTAACGCGTTGTGTTGTAAAAACAAATGACCTGTTCTTTTGAGCGATTCAAATAATTAACAATAACAGTTTATCAGCGTGGCTTCTTAGGAATGAGGGAAATGATAGAAAGGTTGCTGACAACACTGGTTTGCGGACTGTGAGAGGACTTTCTATAGTGGTTCATTAACTACATATGATGGCATATAGTCCGCTTTTTAATTGTACAATACTGCTGATATTTCATATTCAAGCTATTGCACTTTGTAATAATGTATATTAGTAATTTAATTACTGCAGAAGTGCAAAAACTCCCACACAAATGTCTGAAAATACAATAAAAACAGATGTTTTAATATCAATTTACTTATTATTTTAATTATAATATAATATTTATTATTATATTACAATAATCATAATAAGTTTGATGTTCTGTGTCGCCTTTAACTGATAATATAATAATAACACCTAATTATATCCCCATTCTTCTAATCTTATATCATTAGTTAAAAATGACTTAAATCCCTTTAGAAGTAATAAATGTCCTAATTGTGCCATTATTGATAACAGCAATTTTACAGTTTTAATTATTATATTTTCAACTCATTTGGAGGGAATTGTAATGCATTCTTTGAAGTCACTAAATGATCCAGAAGTTATTACATTACTGGCAGCTACCAGCTCACTGGTGGATCCTTCAATATGTAGCACTGAAGAGCCACAGAGTTTATTCATCAGTGATGAAATAAGAGCAATGTTTGAACTAAAGGCAATAAAACAAATCTAACTGTGGAATGCAGACAATGACTGACACTGTTGGATGTGGAGCGGTACGCTTCGTTATGTTGTTGCTTCCATGTGAAGGACCTTCATGGACTCTGCGATCATTGAACTGGTGTCAATTTGTCCGTAGATACCCACTAAAAATGCCTTGTGGAGTAAGATGTCTGCGTGTTCTGTGAAGGAAAAAAGCACATAGGTGTGTGACTGAATAGGACTTTGGGTGCATGCTTTGTTAAATCACTTTTTGTCTTCCTAAAAAAAAAAAATACTGCGTGGTCATGCGACTATAAGGCAAGACAGGCACAGAAGGGGCTGCTTCTTACAAGCTCACGGTAAACAGGAATTTGACTTAAGAGTATCTCCTTACCTTGACAGAGAAGCACATACTCCGGGAGATTCCTAAGAGCCGTTTGTACCACGTCGAAGTTACCACTGCCCATACAGTACATGAAAGTTGGCAGGAAGTCTGTTGCTTGGCTGCAGCAGAGAAAACATTCAAAGTTACATAGTGAAAAGTAAAGAGTAACAAATAAAATAATGCAGACAGATGGATTGAAGATTGATTGATCGACGGTTGGGTATCACAACACCACGCTTTTCTTCTTTATTTATCTCCACACATTTCCTCCTGGTTCCCGCATGCTTACTGTAGGTGGTTTGTCCCAGACTGCCGTAAACTTACCGGGGATTATTCTGTATGCAGCGTAGGGCGAGACTGAAGGCCATGTTCCGACACAACTCCTCAGAGGACATCATGAGTCTCTGCAGATCATTCTAAAAACAGTGGCACAAAGCGGTGATTAGACGCCGGCAGGTACTACCCGTGACCCTTCTTTCTGTTTATGTTGTTAATGACTCACGATGAAGTACTGGATGATTTCTGGGCTCCTCCTAGACTTGTCATCCACCTCTGTCAACACCTCCAACACATCTAAAGCAGAAGTGAAAAAACAGCATTATTACTCATTATGATACATACAAGATTTGCACATGTGAAACTGCTGCAGCAATATGTTCGTTACCCTCGACAGCTTCTCCTCTCGACATCTTTTTCAGGTACATTGTCATGTCACCCGCACTCAGTGAAACCGAGGCAGATATGTTGACGAGGGGTAGGGAACCGGTGGACATGTCATCTGGTAGAGCGCAAAAGCAATTATTTAGCAAAAATGTAGCTTACAATTAGTTGCCACAATTTTGCATAGTGGAACAGTGACTCTTTAGACTTATTACATACAATGTCACCGGGTATCTAGACTGATATATGTGGGCTCTGTAACAACTCCATGAACTCAAAAGATCATCCCGTGCTCACCATCTCTCTCTTCTGGAGCAACCTCTGAAGAAGACCTTCTCACAGGCAACGTGAGTCCAGCGAGCAGAGATTTCAGTTGAACCAGGTCTGGGTTTTCTGCACACAGACCCCTGGCAGGAGAAAGAGCAAAACAACATCTCTAACAAAGCCACTGTTTCTGTAATAACAGTAAACTCATTTATAGTTTGCAATTTGATCATTAAAACATATATGTTTGCCAGGATATACTTACTGCAAGATGTCAGAGTGCTTCTGTAAATAGGGAATGGCGGCGGCTGCAACGTGGGTGATGTACTTCTGTGTGAACTGCAAAAACTTGTTGATGAAGACCAACGGAGAACGAGTCCTCTGGAAGTTCTACGGGAGGAAAGATGGACAAACACATGTGAACATTGTAAAACGTCTGATCCCCAGATCGAATCCTATGGTGAGGATTTGTCAGTGTGTGAGCCGCCTACCCGGAGGACCTTCATAAACGACAGGAGGCAGTCTTGAAGCGCCCTCTGGTGGTCACTGTGGAAAACAAGCGGCTGCAGCAGCTCCAGGATGGCGAGCACATTGCTAAAGAACGTCATGTGGTTTTGCTGCCGGAACTCCTGCATGTTTAGGTGAATGCGGCCGTGTAAGAGACCTGCAATCATAGGCAGGTGTCTGGGGGAAAAAAAAAAGGAAGAACAGTGTTGCAGTCAGTGTTTGTAGAGTAAATCCTACAACACTGCAGCATAGAGCACCACCTGGTTTTTCACCTGAGCAAAAGGACAGGGTGCGACACAGCCAGCTTCCTGCATGCGAGGTTGGCATCAGACACACGGCCCTCAACAGACTTTGAGTCTCCAATATCAGCAAGCAGTGTGACCAGACGATGCACCAGGACGTCAAGCTGGAAGAAATGCATAAAATAAGTATAAACCATACTGTGACTCCACAGGTCATGGAGCTCAGTGAAGCCTGTAGGTTATGACTTGTGACCTGTTTTGTGATAAGCTATAGACTCTTTCAGTGTATTCATTTCTCTTGCTTTTTACTCAGTAATATCCAAATGTATTCAGGAAGTTCCTATTAACTCTAACCAGATATTTTACTCAATATGAAAGATCCTCTGGGGAAGTACAGTATGACATCTCTATTACATTCACAAGAAGAATAAAGAATGAACTAGGAACGTTGTCTGTGAAACAGGACCTCTTTACCTTGCAGCTGCTGCCGTCTGCAGCCCCCCCACTGCTGAATGTGCCTTCAGGCAGGGTAACGTGCTGGATGACCTCAGGGAAGTGCAAATAGATCTGCAGCAGCAGGTTCTGGCACCGCTTACTCATCGCACTGAGAGACAAAATAAACAAAACGGGATGTATACTGTATGCACTCCCTTTAGGGGAAATACATTTTATTATTGGCTTAGACCGTTCAGCTGTTCGTGTTAAAGCTTAGTAACAAAACAACACAGACTGTAATCCCTAATGTTATTGAGTTGTGTAGCTTGAAGCTATGTAATTGACAATGACTGGTTGACCAATTTTGTGTAGCCACAGAAAGTTTGTCACCGCTTTCAAACTCAAGTGAGCTTCACTCTATAGCGGGACGAAAAGGTTCCCAGTTTGACAGAAAGATTACTTCAGGTTTTGTCAAATTCACTTTCTCCATCTCTTTCAGCGGATTATGAACAGAGCTGACATGAGATCACAGATAGAGAATGATAAAGCACTTTTCTATTGTTTGTGTACCAGCGACAATCATTAATGTACACTAACACAAACTAGGCACATGAATAGTGTAATGTAATTCTTGGCCTCTGCCTTGAAGTCACTGTGGTTTCACAAAATCCTCTCAGGCTCAGATGATGTACTCTCTACTAAGTGAAGAGATTTATTACAGCTATGACTTAAGCAAATCAGAGCGACCTTGACCAAGAGTAAAAAGTGTGCTTGTTGTTCGAGAGTTGTTGTGTAATCGGAATAAACACCAGCTTATCCGACAGCGAGTTTTCCCAAGAAGAATGCTCAACATACAATGAAGTGTTTATTCAACACAAGGCCAAAACCCTTTACTTTCAACGTGTATTTATCCCGCCATAGTTTCACGAGCAACAATTTTACCAGACAGCTTAGCTGTACTTAAAATACTGTAATTCGGAAGCTAATTTTGCTTGACCTTGGCCAAAGTTTCCTCATTAAAGTGGTTTAATAACCAGAGACATATTCATGAAAGGAGGGTTTGCCTCCACAAAGAGTTGCACCCTGATCTCTGACAGCTAAGTCAGAGCAGGAATTCACAACACAGGCAAGTTTAGAGCTTCAGCCTTAATCCTCTTGGCTTCATTATAATGCACTGAGCTTTTAAAGAGATCACAGTGCAGACGACTTCTGCTGGTTTTAATTTCACACCAATAGACCTAATTATCGAGTTTCCCCTGGTCCACAGCATTGTGGCTGACAGAGGAAGTCTGAAAAGTTCATCTGCACTGAGAAGGAAAATCTAGTGCGATTTCTCCAAAGTTTATCAGCACACTAGAACGGGACGAAAAATGACTATCCATGATTAGGCTAATTAGAAACAACAATACAACTGTCAAAATAGATTGCATGAACACTTTGGTGACTCGTACGACAGAAGGTGATGAGTGTATGCGTCTTTGCATGCAGACGAGTGAGATAGAGGAAAGATTCGCGTATACACCTTACCTGTCCTCCCGTTTCTTTGTGCAGTTGATGAGGTACTCTGAGACCTTCTTAATGTTTTCTATCTCTCCACTGCAGTAGGAGTGAAGGAGGGGCAGCCTGGACTGGATGAGAGAGCAGGAGGCCTGGTCCAAGCTGCTTTTGTCATCGTGTGGCGAGTCGCGACTGTTGAGCTCGGACTCTGACAGGATCAGGTCCACCAGGCTGATCAGCTCCTCAGAACTGAGTCTTAGCACGAACTTCTCTGTTTTCTTCTGCATAGACCGGAAAGAACAATGAAGTCAGCAGAATGAACTCTCTGGTTTTGGTCTCGTCAAAGAGAGGTGACCACTAGGGACCTTGTGTTTGGACTCTTGCTCTTACTTGAGGGATCTTCTGATCGCGTCCCTGCCAGATACGCGGGATGTGGCTACAGGCCCACAGGAAATCAAGGGCTGATGATGGGTCAAGTCTGAAAAATGTTATAGTCATATGCTCAATAAAATCTCATTCATCCAGAAAAGAATATTGCTGGCTTCACAAAACACATGTTTTAAAAAACAAAATGGTTTACTTGTAGTCTCTGCGCTTGCTGAAAAGAGCACTGATACACTGCAGGAGGGTGGACCAGTTTGACTGATGTGTAAGCAAAGCCAAAAGATATGGTCTGTAGGCAGGAGTTCCTCTTGACTGAAATAGAGAAATAGTAGGAAAAGATGCATCAGGAACGCCAAGCAAACACGTCCTCCAGTGTGAAAAGACAAGAGAAGTACATTATCAGCTGGCAATGCGTCTCTCACCTTGTTGAGGGCAAACAGCAGTTTCTGCTGAAGGTCCGGACACACTGAAGTGACCTCAGGGTCGAGATGCTCCAGCCAATCAACCAGCAGCCCAGAGCTCAGCCCGGACTTTGTCACCTCGGTGCTGCTGGGAAAGGAGAAACTGAAAGGTTACCTCTATGGAGAGCTGACTGCACCTATTCAAGACCTCAGAATACAACTGTGCTAAAGATCTAATGCCCAATGTTCATGTTCTTAATGTGCTGGTTCAATACAACCAACCAATCAAACATCTTGCCATTAACGTTCACTTTTTCCTCCCCCTGGATTGGCTGCTTCGGGGCGGCTAACCCAATTAAACTCCCATTCTACCACCCAGCACTACACCAAATATTCAGCCCATCAGTTACATTGTCATAAATTTGATCCATGGCACAGCAGTTTTGATTTAAACGAAATGATGACTGCTGTGTTAACTGCATAACCAGAGCACACAGGGCCAAAACGCTACCGTATGACCAGTTGCTGACAAACAATGCAGTATTTTAAATGCTATTCTTTAGTCCGGAGCAGTGCTCACTCTCATAAAATGTACCAGGTCTACATTGCATCACTTCTAGCAAACTTCACAGAGAACAATGAAAGCAAAACAGCAACGCTGATCAGTTTTAACTGAATGTTCTCTGGTCTAACTCGGCTAAAAAGACAAAAAAACTGAATCCACCAGCAGCACAACAGTGTGTCCTTCACTTCGAGCCCGTTTGTAACCGATACAGACGCCGAGATCTTCACTTCACACATCTCTCCTCTGCTCCGTGCGCGAGCGGATTGGATAAGCCGAGGACTCGGTGAAATCCAAGAGCAGCTGGATATTAATGGTCATGTGAAATTGTAGCTGTGATCTTATAATCGCATAATGAATATTGGGGGAAACACATGGAGCCAGTAACAAGGTTTCTACTGTTAAATGAAGACACTCTCTATTCTAACAACACACAAACAGTATTATGACAATACAAATACAATCACTCCATATATTTGCACTCCTTGGATAAGACCTTGCATGTGTCAGTGAGCAACTTCTCAGTATGTAGGCCTACCTGCCCTACTGGCAGCGATTCTGTAAAGTCTTCTTCTCATCTGTAAAGCTGTAAAACCAATAAAACCTTTCTGAACCAAATCCAGTAGCAGTTTCCGGGTACAACGCCACAGACAGCAAAACACCGCTTTGCTATTTGTCGCAGGGAGCCGTGTTTGTCATTCAGTCCTGTCAAATATGAATGTTTCCTGCATGACTTGAGAGGGAAATAGAAAGGCGATTCTCACTTGTTGGAGTCCACTTCCTTTTTCACACATCGCTCCTCACTTTCCTGAAGCAGCAAGGAAATCACCGTCGCAACAGGGCCAGCTGTCCCGTTCTGTGTACCGACAGTCATCAACAGAGAGAGCAGCTCCTCCAGATATGGCGACCTCACCTCCATCAGCCCTTGTAACACTGGAATATAATTAAAAAAACAGCATGCTTAGTTTGGGCTGCCATGATTCACATCATCCACACAGTGACTCTGTCAGTACCTTTCCCAATGAGCTCTGGTTCTGCATTACATCTGTCTCCAGACTTCAGCATTGCAATGACGGCTATCAGTGGCACTTCAATTTCTCTGCGATATGCCAAAGCCTCAGCCAGGTGGAGGAAACCTGAACGCACTGCAAGGTGGAGAGACACTCGTCACTCACTGGCTGTATGCAACGAATGAATCAACATTTGAGAAGATAAAGAGTTGAGGTGCTCACCGTCATTGTGCCGGTGTTTGTTAGAATTCTGACCAGCGAAGGATTTGAGCAGAGTCTTCAGAGGTCCTGCCTCCACAGTTGGGTTGTCTAACCAGATTAGCATCTCAACAATGACTTTAAGGAACAGTGAGGAGAACGCCATGTCCTGGGACACGAGGCGCTGGGAGAAACAAGAACAAAAAGTCTTCTGTACAATGTTCTATGACTCAGCATGGAATAATGCACCGATTGTCAGCAAGCCTTACCTGGTAGAGGTGAAGTTGGCGCATGAGAGGACAGGACAGGGCATGGCTGTGGTGCATCGATATGACAATAGGCCCCGCGTGAGCTGAGGTGAGCAGGGCTGCAAAGGCCTGCAGGAGCCGAAATGCTAGGCCACCCTGCTGAATTTGGCCCTGCTTGGCCCGCATCAACTCCTTAGCAAGGGCCTGCTGCAAGGCCAGAGAGAGATGGCTGGGAGGGGGGCCGAGCCAGCGAGGGTCCACCTTTAACGGGAAGATCTGTGAGAGCAAAGGATACAGAAACCGGTCAGTTTGACGAAGAAGTGATTCAACAGCAGCTTGGCATAAATAAGAGAATAAACTTTTGTTCAGAGGTGATTGCTTTGTTTTCATGATGAGACATTTGTCCCACACAGAGTTGTGTTTTAACCCCAAGTTATCCAAAAGTCATACAACAAAGGAAAGAGAATAAAACAGCAAGTAAATCCCACCTGAAGCAACATGCCAGGGAGGTCGTCATCAGGCCCAACATCAGGAAGCTGACTGGCTGCTCTCAGCTTCACAGAGCTGTGGGGCGCTTCCACCGCAACATTGGCCTGACTTGTCTCAGCAGAATCTGTCAGATGACGTCAGGACATGGACTCATTTAGATTATTTTAATTCATTTTGTGACTTTACATTAAAGCCCCATGTCATCTGAGATAATGTGCAAGTATAAAAAAAACTTTTTACAATATTGTGAGTAATAAAAACTTTGAATGTAAGCATGAACATTTTTTAAATGTCAAATGACATAAGCTAAAACAGCACATACACAATCATACGGAGACTAAAGTCACCAACCTCTATCTGGAGGAAGGGAGGAGCTCAGTAATGAATGGAAAGTGTGCCCCCCAGTGGCACCTCGCTCGTGCTGCACTTCAACCAGGTGGGCCATGTAGTCTAATGCAGGATAAATACAAAATGTGATAAAACAATAAACAACTCAAGACAAGTATCTCAAAATTGTAAACAATTTCTACAGTAGGATATCTGCAGCACTCTTACGTTTGTCCATGATGTTCTGTTCCAGCGTCTCTGTGTCGTGAGAGACCGCCTGATCCAAGTACTGCAGTAGTTTACTCATGCTGGATACAGGAATGCCAAAGGACTGCACAAACAGCAGCAGCTGCTGAGACTCCAGGTCTTGTAAAGCTGAGAGAAAACATGTATTGCTCCGTTAAAAAGTAAATATAGATTTCCATGGAGACCAGCACATAATTATGTGTACTACGGCAAGTTGTACCTGCATCAACCAATCGAGAAACCTCTGATCGGATCATCCTCAGCTTCAACCAATCAGGCAGCAGAAGGGCCTCTTCTGAGGTGTCAACCAGGAAGGCAGTTGGTAGAGGTTTCTTGTCGGGAAACCAAATGTCCAAAAGAGCGTAGAAATCACTCTCTCCTGTAAAGATGCACAATGGTAAAACATGTTATCTCATGGCTTCTTCAACATTGCAAACATTGAACTGCAGAGTTAGCAGGACTACCTTTGGGTGGCCCCAGAGTCAGCAGGATAACCATGGCATGAACTACAAGAATGTGCATCGTAGCCGTCTCGCCTGTGGTCCAACGCAGGAACACCTGGTCCTGAGATTCTGACTGGAGGCATAAAAAGAGCATTAAACGTGTGCTTTACAACCTTCCAGACATCAAACTGGGATTAATCTTCAATTTCAGATTAGGTTTTAGTTGCAGCCACAAAGCACATTCTTCAAACCTGCTAATTTCCTGTTGTATTTATGTTTTCTTGCAATCACAATCAAGTTCATTCAATCACAGGAATATTGTCAGGTCACTAGGCCCAAAACGGTGCCCTTGCATCTTATTCTTAGATATTTGTCTTACTGTGAACTCGTGGGAGTATCAGTAAACAGTTAGCCATAATGTAACTGACGATGTAGTTCAGTAACACAACTCTTGGTAATGCTCACCCAGCTGTAAAGGTCCTCGCCCTCTTTGGTCTTCCTCATCCTCTTGATGTACGCAGAGAAGATGGTGAGGAAAGCACTGAGCACAGCATCAGACTCCGGTCTGCCGGAATGTCTGGAGAACAGGCTGTTCATGATGGTGGAGCGCTCGACGATTAGTCGGGCCACGTCCTGTGGAGAGCAATTGAGGATCAGATTCACTTCAGGGCTGCTCGACAAAAAACAAAAAACAGATTAAAGAAAAGCATGTAATGTAATTAATGTAAGTAACTCGCCGTGATTACCAGGGCCAGGTCATTATGAGAAGCCTGCTCCTCTACTGGTGCATGCTGGGATAGGTAGATGAGATAGGCACTGATCGTCTGTGGATCTGTCTCCATGTGAATAGCCTGTAAGAAAGCAAACAGACAAGACACATCCGACAAACTCCTCGTCATTGATCATCCTAAAAGGTTTATTTCCAGTTATTGACAGTTAGCGGTTGAGTCGACACTGACCTGCTGCAGAGCGGTGGACGTCATGCCTCTGACGCTGTCAAACAAGGGGAGCTTTGGGAGGTCTTGTAGCAGCCACTGGTACCCTGGCAAGAGCTCAGCATCCGTAGAGTCTTCTTCCATGGGCTGGTCCCGCTCATCTCCATCTTTCAAGCCTCCTTCACTCAGCACCAATGACAAACCCTGCACACAAACATAAAATGTAAAATAAATTTAAGAAAATCACGTTCAAACAGTAACACAATGCAACTAGAGATGGCTTTTTTTCTGCCTCCAATACGGTACCTTCATGGCCAGGACTCTCGATGCCACCTGAGAAGAGCTTAGCCGACGCAGAAAGTAGTCCAGCACTTCACATGTGGTCTGTTCGTCAGCCTTAGGACCCAACAGAAGATCCTGGAGCCGTCCAAGTAGCTGCCTTTGCTTTTGCTGTCTCTAACAGGAAGACGGATAATAATACACGTTTATTCAAGAGTCAGTAATAAGATGTACATAAGTATAAACAAACACAGGTAGAAATGTAGCAACTAAAATGAAGCCCAAAGATGAATTAAGACCAGATAAGAAACATTAAAAAACAACAAAACAGGACAATTTCAGTAATAGTTGTCTGCCAACAGTGAGGTTCAGTGTTGTAATCAACATACTTGTCTCTTCTTGGCTTTTTGCTCTTTGCTCTCTCCCTCTTCGTCATCCTCTATTGGCAGACTGTCATCCGCAGCATCATGCAGAAGAAATTCACACAGGCACTGCACTGGAAGCACATCCAGGGACCCCTCACTGGACTGGACCAAATCAGCCAACCACGGCATGGACTGAGAGGAAGCCTGTGCAGGATGTAAAATGTCCTACAGTTACAGGATGCACACAGACAACAAAAGCCTTACAATAAAGTTATTTCTGCCTCTTGGAGTCCGGCTTTCATTTCTGTTCATGATCAATGTTTCTGCTGCCAATAAATCACTCTGTTTGAACAGGTTTTCTCCACTTTTTGGGCGGCTGTGCAGTGTGTCCATGGCCATTACCTGTCTCTGGATGATGTTGAGGAGGAAGTCTGGGTTGCGACTGCGGCAAAGGAGATGTCCCAGACGCAGAGACTGGTTGAGGGTTTTCACCTGCTCCTGGATCTGAGGAGGAGGTCGACGAGGAGGACCCCTGAACACAAACGAAAACTATGAATCCATCTTATAGTCACAAGTTTAAAATTCATATTACAGACTGACAAGGATTTTCTAGTGGTGATAGCTAGATTGAACTGTCTGCTGTATCAAAAGTAAAACGATGTCAGTTCACTGTCCCTCCAATCTAAAGAAAGTGGAGGTTGTTGGAGAAGTGTCAAGATCCTAACTGAGGCATTTCCTTTGAGAACACAATCAACTTGTTACAGGGGTCATAAAGTTCATCCTCTGGGCCTCTTACTGTGGATCCAGACTGGTGAGCTGAGACAACAGCAAGCTGTTGCTCTCTGTGATGGTCTGTTTGGTGGAGGCTGCTGCCAAGTGGCTCTCAAAGGCCAGGATCTCTTGCTTCTCTCTCTGGGAGATCTGCAGCTCCCTGTTGATCATCTCCGTCTTTGTGTCCTCGTCCGCCACGGTGCACGGAGGGTAGGTATCGTTACTATGGAAGCAGAGAGACGCGCGTTAGTGGTTCAGCATTATTATCCGGGAACTGTTCTGTTCTAGAGGATAACCTTCACCTACTTTGTCATCACCATCTCCATGAGCATTTTCAGTGTCGGATAGCCATCCCAGGCAGCCAACCCTAACGGACAAATCAGACACTATATTAATAAGGTTATTTAATAGCTTAGCAGCTCTTCTTATTTATGCAACATGAAGAACAGAGTGCTGTACCTATTTTCTGAGGATTAAACGCAGCCACCACGAGCAGCAGCAGCCAAGCCTTCCAGTACAGAGCGGATATTGCCAAATTTGGCACCTGGTACCTTAAACATTGAGGCTCATTTGTTATTTCAGACTGTAAACGGTATGACGTGAAGGTTCTTTTAAAAGACGGTTGAAGTACCCTGCAGGCAGCTGAATGTTCTCTGGGTGGTGGTATGTACATAGATTCAGCACCGCATCGATGAGCTGGATCCTCTCCACTTTCAGGACCTCCAGATCTATTTAGAAAGAAACAATCCGTCAGCTCCACGGTTTCACACCGATATGCCGAGAAGTATTCAAACAATTACAACCATATTCCCTTTGTTCATACTTTCCTAACTGAGGCACGTGTGTTTAACAAATGTCCAAATATTCTGCCAGAGAGTAATATACACAGCTTTCACTATGATCATAAACAGTTACAGCAGAAGTGGATCTTCACACACACCATCGGACTGAACTCCAGCAGCCCTCTTCACCAGGTGATCTGCAAGCTCCATGGCATCGGCTGGGCCCAAGGGCAAGTCCCGCGACAGCCCAATCACCAGAATGCGCATCAGTGTGTCCTCCAACAGAGGCACCTCGGAGCAGAGGCGGAGGAAGAAACTGAGGAGTAATATATATATAAAAATAGCTTAGTACGGTGACTGTGCTGTATCCAGTCAGAGGAAAACATGGCTCCTTTTGAATAATGGAGGAATACTCACTTCCTGTCGCTCTCTGGAGGCCAGTTGTCCCACTTGTAATATGTCTCAGGTTGCTCTGTGAACAGCACTTTGTGAAGGCTGCAGACATGAAGGAAATAATTCACACATGAAGCAGCTGAAAACATTGTTAGCTTGTGCAGTTTTAACAATAAACACATCAGATGCACGCAGTCACCGACCAGTGGACATAGTCTTTTGCTCCAGTTTTGCTGATGGTTGGAACCACGGTGTGAAGCCACCACACAGCGTCTCTCTGGATGGCAGCGATCTGATTCTGAAACGACCTCAGGCTCTCCAGATCTGACACAAACCGGACATATGTTTAAGACAAAGCCTATCAAGCATATTGTGGTTCATAGATACACCATTAGAACAAATACACAGCACTGACTCTTCTTCTCTCCTTTGTCCCACGCAATGCCAGCCTCTTTGACCTGAGAGGTGATGCCCAGCATCATGGAGACAGTCAGCAGATCTGTCACCTGGATAACAAAACGTTCCTATGGGAGAGTCAAAGAGAAGAGTCCAGAGTGAATACAGGAAGATTAAAGATGAAATTACTGAGGCATCTTCACAAACACATACTTTGAACTCCAGGTCCACATAGGTGGTCTCCTTTCTCTCCTGCATTAAGCCGAAGCAGAAGGGCTGGAAGTTAATCTCATGCTTGGTCTGTTTGATGATCTCTCTCAGCAAAGCTCGGGAGGCCCGGAGGTAGTCATCCTTATTGGTCAGCAGGTCCTGGAACACCATCGCCAAGAACTACAGACACGACAGAACAACGTTGAATTTAAGGAAACACCAGAATGTAAACACATACGCTCATGACTGAATCAAATTGTAACACTATTTCCAAACTATTAGTTGTTCAAAACAACTCAAAAAGTCTAGAGTTTCACCTTTGGGCCCTGCTCCGGGCTGTGCTGCAGCACCGTGTGGAGGACTTGCATGTTGTTGGGATTCCTGGCATTGGAGAGCTCATTGAAGATCACCAGCTTCACCATAGTGGCCAGGTTGTCTCTGTTGGCATTGAGCAGCTCCCTGGAGAATCACGAACACAGTACCCGTGAGTGGAAGTCGCTGCGCGTAACAACGAGTTAGGAGTGAGACAACAAGGGACTCCACAGACCTGACACACAGCATGTAGTGGTTCAGCAGGACTTTAGGTTTGAGTCGGATCTTGATCAGGTTGGAGATCACCTCCATGTCATCTGCTCCCTGGGTGATGCTGTTCATACATAAAGACATGAGGAGGTCCTGAGCCGGTCGAGTCAGCTGTGCACACAAACAAAGAGAGTTAATACTCATTAGTTAGAGTTCTCAACATTCATCTCCAAAGTCATGATTTCACATAAACAACACAAAAAACATGAGATACTGCAATACAGCAGTATATTGTTGTGTCTCTTGCATTGAGTCAATACATTGGTACCAATATAAGATAATATTGATACTAATGTATTGACTCACCAAAAGCAGTATTTTACTTCAGGTTGTGGACAGAAAACGTGGAGACTGAAATGCGTGGAAACTGAGCATTACAAGCGGATTACTCCAGGACACTTCATACTCACTTTTGGGTTCTGGAGCCACATCTCCAGCCTCTGCACGGCCATGAGCCGGGCCTCTTTGTAGCCACACGTGGCTGTGAGCAGACGCAGCAGGTTTCGTGACACGTTGTCCATCGGCTGCCTGCGGTTCAACTGATCCCTGAGGACGTCGAGCACGTAGTCCTCCACGCTCTCCGACAGTTCTTCATACCTACAGTACCCCAGAATCAGTATAGAGGATTTGTGATAGTATAATAAAATATCAAAAATGCAATAATAATAAATAAAATGCAAATCAGACGATTTCAAGTGGTATTTTCCATACCTCGGCATAATCTGCCCTTCATCCTCAGGGCTGAGTTTCTCCTCAGCTATCAGCAGTTCAGTCTGGCTGTCGTCCTCCTCGGGGATTGAGGGATGAGGGCTGCTACCTAAACACAAAACATAAAAAAAACAAAAAGCAGCATAAACACTCAGCACTTGTTCCCTGCATCAGCAATCCTGACACCAAACAAACCGTGTGAGTGTTTTCTCCATGGAACTGTACCTGCACTGAGGTCGCCAGCAGAGCGGCCAGTGTCAGCCTGCAGCAGCATGCTCTTAGGGGGCATCTTTGTCCCAAAAGCAGTCTGGATGTTGTCAACAAAGTTCTTACAGTGAGAACTGTCCACCCAGATTCTTTCCCCCAGAGAGTCCTCAATGTACACCTGGAAACACATTTTAGATGAACATAGTGCAAGACATCTTACATGGCTAAAATAAGGGAATTTATAAAACTGTTTGGAGTGTTTCGGAGATTCTCACTTTTACAAAGATCTCTGGCCAGTTCTCATCCTCCTCGTAGGCTGCCATCAGCAGATTGCAAGTAAGAACAGACACGAGGCTGTTCCCCTTGGCTTTAAAGTTGATCGAAGCGTCCCGACGCAGGAGGCTGCACAAGGCCTAGTGACAAAAGCGAGACAGGTGGAGTTACAGAAATCCTGTCAAATTCTGTAGGGTTCACGTTGGGGAAGGTTTCTGTGCAAGGCTGACACAATGTCAGTGACAAATCTTACCTCAATAATTCCTTCAGTAGCAAAAACGTTAGGTTTGATTTTGGCCAGGAACATGAGACTGAGGTACAGCGTGATGTCGGGCTTCGCTCGGTTCATCTTGAGTTGTTTCACTGCTCCACACAGCAGTCCCTCAATGCGATCATCATTTCCTTCAGACTCTGAAGCTTCAATCTCATCGAGAAGAATTCCAGGAGACACTACAATAAAAAAAGAGGCGTTTTAACTTTCTATGTTGGCTTTTTTTAAGTTTATAAAACGAAAGAAAGCCATTGATTTACCTTCAATAGGTACCACCGACGGCTCCTTTATTGAGGGCGATATTGCCCTCTTGTCCACGGCTGCAACATCAGCAAGTCGTCCCAAAGCACTGACTGGAGGGGTGGTGGAGAGTTTGGGCCGCTTGGTGAGGCCGGACAGACCCGATGAAGATGGCAGAGCGGAAGAGGTCTCTCTCTTACGGTCAGCTGGTAAACTTGTGGATGCTGGCTTCAGCAGGACTGCGGGGGCTTTGGGCTCCCCGCCCTGGCTCTTTAATCCAAGAGCAATGAAATCTCCTGGTGGAGGGTGACCTGGGAGGGGCAGATGTCACACTACGTTGTTACATCACCAAAACCACACTAAGGCACTGGGGCAGACATTACACCAGTTGGGAATCATACCTGATGGCTTCGCAGCACTGGGGCGCCTCAGAGTTGTAGGCTTTGGACGATTCATCTCGACTAATAGGCACAAGTCAAAGCCCAATTAACAGTAGGTTAAGCAGGTGACATTACTTGGCTTGGGGTAGTCTGTGTGTGAGAAAACAAGGAGGTACACAAGTTAGCGAACGTAGAACACACTAGTTTAATATCGTTAACTGTCATAACTTAACGGCTGGAGCCACAACTACCGTTAGCTATTAAAGACCCTAAATGTGCAATAACTAATGTTAATCACTTGTCAAAGGAAAACAGTAGCGTAAGCGACCAAAAGTATCAAAAAGGCTGTGTTCAAGCTCAGTTAACAGCCTGCACGCTGTTTATTACATCTGTACTACATACTGAACACAAACAGTTAGGCTAACGACAACAAATACGGTTAAAGCTAGCGTTGAATATGTGGTTGTTAGCAATTTTAGCTAGTAGCTGGTAGGTGTAAAGCGCAGCACTGAGAGTGAACTAGCGTTAATTGACGTGTAAATTTGAATTTATAGTGGCTCACATATATAATCGGTTTCATAAAACGGATCGTGGTTAGCCTGAGCGATGCACTTATAACTAAAAGATAGCGTGAGCCAACTCAAAAGCTATCACACAGTCGGTGCCATGACAGCTGCTGCTGCTTCTTCTGCTTCTTCTTCTGCTTCTTCTTCTCTTCTGTGAATCAATGTTGCTTGTTAACAAAGGGAAAAGTACCGCCACCTACCGCCAGGAAGTGTCAGTTGGCGTTGTTGTTAACGGTACACCGAAAGCAGTCAACTTTAAAGTAGAAGAAAGATGTATGCTTTGCATCAAAACACCATAATCAAGACTACGTACGTATATTTTGAGCGTTACGTCGTTATCCTGTTCATCATGGCATGGATCTAGGTTTTACTTTGAAATGTATTACCGGAAATACTACTTTACGATACATATGTCTAGCTTGATGCTCGAGGCGTTCAGCTGTAGTTACTCACTTTGACCACAAGAGGGCAGAAAAGCTCAGCATTAAATACATACGTTGGCCACAGTCGCATCAAGGCTAGTCTCGTAGTATCAGCGCGAAGGAAATATCCAGGCCGACACAATACTAATGGTTTATTGATCTCTTTGTCTACTGTAAACGTTTGCCAGAAGTATTCCTATGCTGTGATAAATTAACAATAGAGGGAGCTGTAATTATGTGCGATGGCCACTAGAGGGCAGTGTGTACAATTGGAAGCAAACTAATCCAATTGATACGTGTTCCCCATAGATACAAAGCATAGCTATGGAGTGCCCTCTGGTGGTCATGGTGGGTAACTGCATTATCAAGTTAGACAAAATGACATAGTAAAGTTCCGGTTAACACTTTCAAAGTAAAACTTTGAAATAAATATTAAGATGTAGGTACGCACTGTGGCCACTGGAGGGCACTAACGACTCATTACTTCTTTTCTTATAATGTACACTACTATATACCAACAAAACGGGGATATAACTTCAGAGTTTTAAAAGTAATTAAAAATAAATAATGATAGACTGAAATTAAATGATAGAATCTGACTATTTGAACTACTTCAGGTTTTGGGAAAGTTTTTCCCAATTGCTGGTGTCTCATCTCATAATCATCATCATAGTCACCATTACCTCTGCACATCACTACAGATTCAGGTTGGTCAAAAATCCTACAAAGATCATCCCTTTATCCCTGTTTTCTATATTCTTTGCATGAACTCTTACATTACCTGATCAATATAAAGAGTTTGATAGGGCATCTACCCTATCTCTACTATCCTTCCCTTTGATAATAATCCTCATATCAGAGGTATTACGCATTGTTAGTAGCATAGCATATCTCTATATAATTAAACTTAAGGATGAATCAGTAGCTGTTTTCCTCTTAGACAAAAATAAATACACAACAAAAGAAACAAGATTATATATGGCGGCACGTTTTGAAAAATATATCACATTTTTTTAAATTGATCTTTCTCTTGTGTTACATATGAATACACAAGATTCACTTTCTTTTTCATATGAACACACTAGATTCACTTTCTCGTAAAAGCAAAGTTGACCACTTGATATTTTCAAGCCTTCTTTACATACCACTAATTTAACACAGGGTGGCAGCATTCTCCAGTCTAGGGCTCTGAAATAGTAAAACTGAATGTAAGGTGGTTGGTTTCCATGGTTTCTATCTTACCACAATATACTCATATGATGTGCGTGAATACGTAAACAGAACAAGAATAATGAATATTAACAATGAATAATCTGCATTGATAAAGTCACAGAATTTTGTGAAGATTTTTTTAAGGACCAAACACCTGAGAAGAAGAATACACAAAATATCAAATGACATTCAACAACACAACAGCCACAATTTAGCACAAAAGAAACAGCAAACAACAAACGTAAAAGAAACAAGAGCCAGAATTTGTTTCAGTCTTAAGTCATCGAGAAAGTTTAAGCACTATGTGATGATGAGTCACATGCAAGATCTCCTGAGAAACTACAGAATGTAAATTTTCATCCCGACAGCTGTTTTCATTTTTTTTTAAATGTCAATCCCTCGAGGTGAACAACATCTGAGCATCAAAGCTTTACCACCCACAATAATGTCCATATTTAGTCCGAGCCACGGTCAGCGGCAGGGCTGTGTTCATTCCTTAAACATTACGAAGCACTAATATGTGTACAAGCTGCACCATTCCAGCCTGCTTTCCTCACAATCCCATACTTTCATTTTGATGATCAAATAGTTTTCAGCTTCAAAAGAATCCTACAGAACTAGTAGGCTTTGAACAGTCCAGCAGGGGCCTGATCCAGCTGCTGCCTCCACTACTACTGTAACTTCACTGTGTTCCTTTCCATGCAGCTCCAACCTGCCAGACGCTTACGTAAAGTGTTTTCATATGAAACACATTTTGGTGACGTCAGTGGAATGTCCAGTCGATGTTCCAAATTAAATCTTGTGTCACAAGGGAAGTTTGAAAATCTGCAAAAACAACCCTTTACTTCTGAAATTACGTTCGGTCCAAACTGTGCCAGAGGCAGACGTCTTGTGTCAGGCATCCTCGGTCAGCTTCTCCCGAACACACAACATCTGATTTATGAATTAATGTTTTGTATCCATTGAGATTTAAAATTATATTTCTTCAACTTTAAACTTCAAACAATTCTGCATGCTAAACATCAGCCTTTAAGTCACTGATTATTCAGAGGAATTGGAAGAGAGAAAAAAAGATCCCCATACAACAGGGGGCCTCTTTGTGCCAGATCACATTTCTGAGTTCAGCAGTCTGAGTCACTAAGAGGCGACTTTAGTGACTCAATGTTACTTCCTGTAATCCAAAACGGCCCCGAAAGAACTCAGACCCCACAGCGTGTTGATCCAACGAAGAGAAACCTGACGAGTCTGCCGCACATGGTCCGCTGTTTTTATTTTGTGAGACACGATGGGTGTAAATCAGGTCATCTATGTCCACTGCTGACAGATGGACAGTAACTGGGTGGTGTGGTGTTGACTGAGCAGCTGGATGTCTGTCCAGAATATCAGTGGAGGCTCCGCAGAGAGTTTAATCCACCAATTTGTATTTCTCTTTGTCGACTGCTGGATACAGACAGACAATAAACCAGAACATTAGTCTTGTTTCTATTTTGTTTGTTTGTTTGTTTCTACTTTCTGCGCTATTTCATGTCTCTTCTCTCCCATCTCATCTCATTCTAATCTACTTCAACATAATTTCTAATTTAATGTAATACCAACTCTAATCTAATAAAATCCAAAATCATCTCATCTCCTTTGTGATAAAAATGAGATGTGACATAAAGTAATTCATCGAATGTAATCTTAAATTTAATGTAATTTTATCTAATTTAATATCTAATCTGATTCTCATCTAATCCCATCCCGTCTTCTAATCTAATGTAATTTATATGAACGAATCTCGTTTTAGTTCTATCTCATCTGTATTATAATGTAAACCATCTGATTTCATCTCAAACGTACCCTCATTTAATGTAATCCAGTTTAATCCCATCTCATCACATGTAATATAATCTCATATCATGCCTTCTAATATATAATTTAACTCATCACATCTCTAATCTGATGAAATCCAATCACATCTCATTAGAACTAGTCTCAAAATTCTGCCTGCTGCATCACAAAGCTGTTTTATTTAATCTAGAGAATACAGAAGCAAAGAAGAACCGCTTCACTAAAGGATGCTCGTGTTTAACTCACGACAGGAAAGCTGCGCACAGGAAATGGTGTGTGTTGTTTGTGGTCAACAAGAAGGTGACACAAAACACAAAGATGGTTCCTCATCTGAAACCGTTTGTTTAGCTTTTTCCAGGAAACCAGCTCCAGTGCAGATGAGAGAATCAGATCAACAGCATCTCCAGTAAGTGATTGATTCCACATGGGATTCAGTGGAAGAGCTCGATCTGAGTCACCAACGGTAGACTACGGCAGCAACAACACACCAATCGACGTATTTGGCACAAATCTGTCAGGTGGTAGTTTCACTGGTCCTGTGATTTGTATTGTGACTCAGAAAACTCAACATTTAATGATTTCCTTTTGTCTACCGTCAGCAAAAGACAGCAAAAGTGAAGAGAGACGTCTGTACAGCAACTTTCTAATGTTATTTATTTTGGTCTAAACAGTCTCAGGAGACACATCGAACTCAACATTTAGCATTTAAGAGTCATCTGCTAGTCACATTTTATCTAAAGGTCAAAATGTCATCATGCATCCGAGTTGTGTGTCGCTGTGTTTGCTCTTTTGTGTCTCCAGAGGCCGAACACAGGACCATTAAGAAAACCGTCACTGAACAAAGATCGTTCAATGCTGAAGTTACTTCTGGCCTGAAATGAGCAATTAAAAAGTCTTAAACCTCGAGGACACGACTAAGTTCTACTTCACGTGTGTCTACATCTTTCTGTGTCAATCTATAGAAGTTGTTTGACAGTAAAAAGGCTCCGTTAACTGCTAAATTGCTAAACTAACCAGATTCCGTATAATTGAGTCATTTCTGCCACACAGACTCAGATGTTTACCTTTCCCATGAATGTGTTCAGATATAAACTGTTTGCCAAATGTGTTTTAAGTTTCTGTGAATTCCACAAACACTCACATTCATAAACCACGGATGGACAATATTATTATTCATATAAGATATGATGTTAAGTTATTTACCAGGCAGTTTATCCTGAAACACACTTGTGGGTATTTCACAAGATGTTATTCTTTGAAATTTTTCTCTCAGTCATGTTGGTGCAGTCAGCAGAAAAACATGTGAAAGTGCATTTTCCTCCTCTTTTTTTCTGTCCTTGTTTGAACTGTGCAGCCCACAGTGTTTAGAGAGTAAACACACGGCATCTGTTTGTAACAGGCACTACAGTCTGAAGCAACCTCAAAGCCGAGCTCTTCTTCTGTCGGATAACTGAAACACATGAGTGCAGCGGCTCTGAAAAGGCTACTGACTTAACATATTTACATCCAGGACGTATTTCCCCAGAATAACCTCTGACGTTACCGGCAGCAGTGCAGTTAAAAGAGAAATCCTGTGACTGCTGAGCTACTACGCCACATACTTTCCTCACGAAAGGAATGCTGCTGCTGCTCCCGAGTCAGACAGAGGGAGGGGCTCGCTGTTTTCTCCCAGTTAATGCACACTTTGGAATACCTTGTACCATAAAGGAGTCTACTTATAGGGGGGGGCGACAGACTGAGAGAGTTTAAGACTTCCTTTTTGAAAACTTAAAGTTTTTCCTCCAGTATTCCCGGCTAATATTAGCCACATGAGCAGACTTTGTACCGATTAGTTTTGTAAAGTAAGCAAAAGCAGTCTCCAGCAGCAGGCTCTCTACCTTCTATTTATGGCGCCCCCCCCCCCCCATTCCCAGACTGACGTCAGCAGAAAGTTATTTTCATGAATGGAGGGGGCGGTCACGAGGAATCGGTGACGTGAGTGCTTGCGGAAGCAGAGCGTGGAATGTTGGTACATTGTTGTTGTTTTGTAGTTAATTCAGTACGAGGCTACACCGCTGCCCGTCTGCTGGACGCTTCACACCGACTGTGTCAAGTTACTCCGCCGCCTGTATCGGAAACCTACTCCGCTAGTTTTTACGCATCACGGTCCACAAATATCCGAGTCCACAGAGGTGAGCTTGTGTGTGTGCGTGTTTTTTTTTTTTCTTCTGGGAAGATGTTTTGCCATGCCTTTTTTAAATTGCTGAAGTTGTCACAGAGACATATTGGCGCATGCAGATAGGAGTATGTTGACCACACGCGCCACTCATGTACGGTTTTGATCCTGGTCATGAAAGTTGATGTTGACTTTGTAGCATGTTTCAGTCGCGTGGACACGTGTTGTGTTAGAGTAACATAACACAATGCCCAAAAAAGTTCTGAGTAGTCGCGTGAAAAAAGTAGGGCACAACATTAAAAAGTGTTAAAAAAGAGCAGTATTTGAATAACTGCTTTTGTTTTTACTTCATTTTTTTAGGAATTTGAATCAGCCTGGTATTTTTTTTAAATAATTTAAGTGGATGTATTGTCTCAATGAGTGAAAGCATTCAGGAAAGTATTTTATACAAATTATATTAAATATATAAGTCTAAATCAGTAGATTAATGTTTGTGCGATGTTTACAATGTTAGCCTATAATATGTATTACGGTTACTGTTAAAAACGCCCTCATGTATTACTGGGCGCCACAGAGCCAGTATAATAAGTTGTTTCAAGATTTTTTTTAAAAGGGGAAAAAAAAGCGGTTTTGGTTATTTATAGCCTTCTTTCTGTCACTCGACTGACCTTAGCTTTTTTTGGGGGGGAAATGGAAGTGAAATAAACTTCCTGACTGCCCTCGTTTAAACTTTAACTATGTCATAAACAACATTCTCACATCCCCTTTAATTCTGCCGGTCTTGCTGATTTCATTTCGGGATTTAATTTCGGCTTCTGTGATGCAAACATACCAGCCTACCTTTGACATTGGAAATAACACGTGGTCAGCATTTTAGGCATGTGGAACAAAGGGCACGATGAGAAGTTAGACCACTGGGGCTGACTGACCTACAAAGGAGAAACAAGCAGTCACCAAACAGCAGGAGCAGCACATATTTCCACAAACAACTCACTAGTATTATCTTATCTCCATGTTTAGCCATCATTTCTGGTCTACAGTATTTATGACAAGAGTAAAGATAAGGAAACTTGTTTTGAATAATTATCTGATAATAACAACTTTACCTCAGAAATAATACTGCTGACTTAATTTAAAATAACTTGGACTTGTGACCTTTTAGGGCCATTGTGATTCATTTATGGAACGTATTTGTCTTTGAGTAACTTGTTTCACTTAGATGGTCACAGATTTCTATCTCAGAGGCTTTTGTGATTCACTGTTTCGGGTGGGTGCACACAGTGTCTGCTGCTTTCAGGCAGGCGGTGGGGGCGAGTGCACTCCTGTCATGAGGTTAACATGTGGTTCATTCACCACAGTGATGATGTCTTCGTTGGAAGGAGAAGTAACTGTGGCTGACTCATTTTACCGCCACAATACTCGGTGGCAGTGACATAGGGAGAAATCCCCCTGAAAACACAGGATACAGTGTCATTGTCATCAGACATATAGGATTTCTCTTTCTGCTGGTCAGTAGTGAAGGATGAAAGCGAAGGCATAACGTTTTTGTGGTCGAGTGTTGTGAAAGTGAAATAGCTGCGGTTTGCGATGCTGTGACTCACAGGGAACACGCTCACCATGATGTGTTTTGCTCCTCTAACTGGAAAAAAGATGTCAAGTCTTGATTGTTGACTTTGGAAGCCAGTGATTTTATCCACAGCTGAACATGGCAAACAGAGTGTATGCAGGCAATAACAGATGGATGTGTGAACAGGCCTGCTGTGCGTCTGTCCAAAGTGACTCCCTGACAGTTATATAGCGTCTGAGACTGCTCACTCTGCCACCCACAGTGATTTGCATCCTGCCCTTTTGTTGCTTTTCTGTCAGTGGCCGGGTCTCAACCCGCTGCTTTCACCTCGTTATGGGCAGAGGTGTGGCACGTGTCGAGATTACTCATTTATCTACTGCGTAATATTGATTATATTGTTTTATTTGGTGGGATATGTTGTGTTATTGGGAATGCCTCGTCTGTTCTCACTGGGGCTGACTTGCTGATTCAATTGTTGATCTTTTTCCTTTGCAACTTCCTGATTTCACAAGTGACTCAAATTGCATGTTGTCATCAACACAAACAAGCACTTCATAGCATTCAGAATGTATGCTTTGCCGTCACATCTTGTCTGACCTTTTGCAAGTTTCTCAGCTAGTTGTTTTGAAGGAGAAGCACTAAAATCTGGACGGCCCTGGATAATTATTAACAGTATTTTCTTGCATTCTTGACATTTCTTTGAATCCCAGTGTCCCTGGTTGGGACAATATCTTTGCTCAGATATTGAGCAAAGATATTGAGCAAAGATATTCGCTCAGATATCTTTGACAGATATTGTCCCTGGTTGGGACAATATCTTTGCTCAGATATTCTGTGAGTTCTCCTCCCTTTCCCCACAAAAGTTCTGGAGTTAACACCAGACATTTCCAAGGTTCTCTGTACTTTTCCTTTCTCCCCGTGAAACAACGGGATTTTCCAGGAAATGTCAGATTGGGAGGGTGTGATTCCCTGCCGCTGGTCGTCGCTTTTACCAGTAAACAGCATGACTCACACTGCTCAGCTATGCTCTCCATTTCCTTCACATAATATCCCACCAAATGTGCTGCGCTGGAGAAAGAGCAGAGAGACGCACGCACCGGTCTGCAGACAAATCTCTCCACCACCTCTGAGAAAAATGCAAGAACAGCGAGATCTTTCTCAGAAGAGTGCATCAGGCTGTCAAGGGCAGCAACACGTCTGCTTAACCTACTCCTAAATTAAAACAAAAAGAGAAGATAAACAGAGTCCAGACAAGCTAACTCTGCATTTATCACAAGTCTTTGATATGCTGTTTATTTTAGGAGGAGGCTGCACCCCACAGTTACCTGCTGTTACTGAAGTGCAGCCTTGAAGTTGACCAGATGCCTGACTTTAAAACCAGTATAAACAGTGAACAGATGATACATAGGTTTATTAAACTGACTTCGTCTCAAGTTTAGACTTTGTGCATACACTATTTCATGAATTTGCTCATTAAGAGCTGGGGCGGATTTGTGCGCATGTAAAAATTTGTCATTCCCCGTTTTTTTCCCCAGCATTCTCAAAAATAGCCTTAAAAGGGTCAGTTCATCTTCAAAGCAATGTGTGTGCCCAAAGAACAAAGTAGCAGGTTTACCAGAAAACATTCTGCTTTCCACATCAAATAAGACACATGCTTTACACACAACCATAGCCATGAAATGTGTGTACGGCTTTTGTAATGGACAGTTAGTTCAGGAGTGTCACCCCATGGCTCTAATCTGCTTTTTTTGTAAGACTTTGTCATAACTTTGTGATAACATTGCGGCTGAAATATAGTGCTTTTTGGGTTATTAGCCATCAGAGTATCATCTTGAGGAACGGAACATTATTTCTTTGTTGTATGAAAAAGTAAAATGAAAGATAGACCCTCACTCTTGTCTGCCACGCATGTGCACACAGGCTGCCTTTGAATTGTTTGGGCAAGTGAAAGATGTGAGACGCTTCTGAATTCCAGACGTTTTGTGAATATTGCAGCCGTTGTTTTACAAGTGGGGTTGTCTGAACTCCACCCCCACATATAGCCGAGTGCATCGCGGGACATATTCAGACAGAATGTTCCTTCTTCAGTGAACACGGTTGTGCATGTGAGGGTTTGCACATGCGTGTTCACTCAGGAATGTGGTTTTGTTCTTTGCCCGCCATCTGTGGCTTTTCTTTGAGGTATTGTCCCAGACTCCTTTTCTTACCATTATGAAAAACCTAATACGAGTTGTTTTTGACTATAGTGAGAAGCCATGATTTATTATAAAATAAGTCTCATCTGAGGGGCAAAACCGTAAAGAGCGGATTTGGCTGTGTGATATAATTGCTGTTTTTCCTCTGAGGAAACTTTGGCATCTTGATCAGGAAAACATTGTCTCTCTGCGAGTTGCAAAAACATAAGCACATGCTTCAAGAATTTCAGTGAAACAACCTGGCCTCTTGGTTCAAGCTGGAGGCCCCTTGTATGAAGAGAGGGTGGCCCCACACCACTTTTCTGTGATTTTTGCAGGGAATATACCCAGGGACCCCCTCTGATGCAATACCACTTAAATTAGGCTGTTTGGGCCAACTAGTTGTCGAGGAACGTATTTCAGTTCTTCATCTTTATTTAATGCTTCTTAAATGTCAATTATGCAATTCTTTGCTGCATGTGTTGTTTTGCAAAATCAATGAAGTACACCAGAGAGAGGAGCAGATGTTCTCAGTGTCTAAACATGCATTTATGTGGCGCTGGGTTTAACTGGTACACGTATTTCTCATCTGTTTATTTTCCAAGTCAGGAAAAGTCTTTGTCACAAGCAGATGAACCTCATTCTGTGGACAGCAATGTTGAATTTAATATACAGTATCATAAATCATTGACTGATGTTCAGGTCAAATCAAAGACAACGTTGTTTTTTGTATCGACTGCACTATTTCTTGCAATAAGGAACTGTAAATCAACAGTTGCAAAGTCCTGTATTAGCAACACAGCCATGGGATGTGCAAACGTGATAAACATCCCAAAAAGAGCAGCCACACCCCGAGTATGTCCTCGCATGAAAGCTGCAGCTAACAGGACTGCTGAGACTATTTGCCCTCTTACTGAGGTATCACTTATCGCTTGCTCACTTAAATTGTTTAGTTGGCAGAAACTTGTGTCAGCACTGTGGGCTAAATATATCTGCCAGAGATAAATAAGGGCATAGAGCAGCTCAGGAAAGCCCAGTGTAAGAGGATCCAACCAGCGAGACACAGGCCTAAATCCACAGACTACATTGTCTCACAGCAAAAATACATCAGTGACTATAAAGGAAAGTATTTCTCTGTGACACTCTATCTCCAGGAATGTTCCACATGCGTATCTACTGCCCTGTAAAGTTCAGCATAACTGTAAATGTTATGCCGACGGTCTGTTTTAATGTGCCATGAGGAGGCAGAGTAGTAGATACCGAGACATCTGATTAAGGGAATAAACAATGTACATTAAACTGGATTTAAGGGATGTAACAGGATAAAAAGGGACAGACTGAGGATACAGAATGTTTATCAGTTATCAGCACAAGTTGGTGCTTCTTATTTGTACTATGAATAGGCTGTGGTGCGGTTGTGAATGAGACTTGTTTACCCTTTTGGTGACCATGTGACTCACACTCCCACGCCCATTTGCAGGGCGTTTCCATGGCAGCAGTCGAGCATGGAACAGTGCACTCGTAGTCAGGCTGGTCGGCAGGTCCTGAAATGGAGCCTTGGGGGGATGTGTGCCTCTCACAGGATCACAGCTCAGCGCTCTCGCTTTTTTTTGGCCATGGCAGCAGTCAGGAGAGCATGTGCCTCACTGTAACGAGTACACAGAGCTTTGATGCAAAGTTGTGTGTAGAGAGAGGTTGTCTGATTCTAAGCTTGCTTGGTGTCGTGAACTACATTGCCAGGGCTCTCCTCTAACAAGTGAATACAGGCACTCTCCAGTGCTCGTGTTTAATGTGGTCATGCTGCCCTCTGCTGGCATCAGTGACTATCACGCAAGCATACATGTCGACACATGACGTAACCCTGGACTGTTGTTGAGGTGTCTTCAAAGTGAATTTGTGGGGAGGAGTGCCAATCTGATGTTAGCATCTGCAATATACAAAAGAAATTTTGTAATGCGTTAGTAGAAAAAGTATCGAGATGTGTTACAAGTAAGAGTATCGTCAAATACGACAATTTAAAAATACTTCAAATCCAAGTAAAAGTACAGAAGTATTCTCAGCAAACATCTTCAAAATATAAAAACTAAAATGCCCCGTCAGTGATCTAGAATTATATATTAAGTTACTGAATTATTATTTCTGATAGAAAGATGATATTGATCATATTTTTGTCTCTAAAATCCTAATCTGTAACGTGATCGGTATTCCAAATTGTCAAATAAATGTAGTGGATTGAAAAGTACAATAATTCCCTATTAAATGTAGTGGAGTAAGTATATAAAGGAAATACTTAAGTAACATGCCAGTATCTCTAAATTGTATTTACAGCACATAATATATATAAATAAATACTTTGTGACTTTCCATCACCTTATATGTTGTGTTTCACTTTAAATGTTTTTTTTTTTCAGTGTGTCTTCTGTGAGATTCTGGCCAGTTGTCTGCATGCAGGGAATGACGACTAATTTTAAGACGAGCAACGCTTTAAAGGTAAGCGAGAGAAGTTTGAGAAATGTGGATGTTGTCAATATTCAGACATGGTGTTGTTCTTCACCCTCTGCTCATGTCCTGCAGGTAAAGAAGGAGGCGGGTGAGAATGCCCCAGTGGTCAGCGACGACGAGTTGGTGGCCATGTCCGTGCGGGAGCTCAACCTGCACCTGCGTGGGCTGACCAAGGATGATGTTGCAAAGTTGAAGCAGCGGCGGCGGACCCTGAAAAACCGGGGATACGCCGCCAGCTGCCGCATCAAACGTGTCACCCAGAAGGAGGAGCTGGAGAGACAAAAGATAGATCTGCAGCATGAGGTGGACAAGCTGGCCCGCGAGAACGCCAGCATGAAGTTGGAGCTGGATTCCCTGCGAGCCAAGTATGAGGCCCTGCAGTGTTTTGCCCGGTCCGTGACCCGCGGGCCCCTCTCGCCGGGCAAGGTGGCCACCACCAGCGTCATCACCATCGTCAAGTCCTCCAACCGCAACAACTCCAGCCCGACCCCGTTCTCAACTCTCTCTCTCTCCTAGTGACAGCACTGGGCTCTTGTTCTCCTGCCTGGTCCTTCCTGGTTCTGACCCAGCCTGAACCCACTCATCCTGTACTGAGAGGATGCTCGGTAGTTAGACTGAGGGATGGAATGGGGTGGCAAGCTCTATGTGACGTTATGCTGCATTCACAACTCTGTCTCTCTCCTTCTGTCTCTCTTACACAATCTACATTGTCTGTGCACTGTGCAAACTCCCCCCTCCCTGACCCCCCAGCACCGGCAAGGTACTGGGCCTCTGTGACCCCGTCCTACATGACTGTTAGCAAAGATTTGCTTTTTACTCCAGTGTGAAAACGTATACGACATGCCTTAATGTGGCAGCGTTGGTTTAGTCGTACATACTGTATGTGACAGTACAGCCAATGCCAAATTTCAATGTAAATTTAGCCTTTGAAGCTGTTGCCTTAAAAGGGATCTATAAGTGATCCATATATAATACTTGCATGTAGTTTAACACAAAGAGGATGTATTGTTCCAGCTTTGAGGTCAGGTGGACACCTCTTTATAACTACAGTTGCCAGTGGTCTCCAACCAGTTGCCTTTCAAGAGCCAGCCAAACACAACAGATGTTTTCACTGATTAGCTCCTCTTCTCTGTTGGACGATGCTAAGCACTAAAATCACCTGTTGTAGTGTTTGATTTGAAGTTGAAACCTGCCTACACATGGCTCTCTGTGGTCCATTATGGAGAGCAATGCATTATGCAGTTTGACGACTGACCAACGTTCAACTAAAGGCCTCTACTCGTGATGTGCTGTTTATATTGCCGTCGTCTGTCTCGGCCTAATTTAGGTTTTATTTGAAGAGTTTAAAACTCAATTGTTAGGCCAAAATGTGTATGCAAGCCTTTGCTGGACTTGTGGAATATTATAAAAGATGGCCATTTGTACCATTTTTCACCTTAGATTTGCTGTCGGAGCTCATTCATGCAATGCTTGAGAAGTTGTTGGATTTGTCAGAGGGGCTGAAAAGTGTTGTGTACAGTTAGCTATGTTGTTTAAGACATCGGAGGTGGTTGGACAGGTGCTGCAAGTGATTCTGTTGGTAGCTTTGTGGCCAGTTTAACGAGAGAAAGTATTCACAACTTCTGCTCGAGTATTTTGAAATGCAAAAGAGGTGAATACTTGTTTTCCACAAATTGTAAATGCTATTTGATTAAACAGGCAGATTTGGGAGGAGTACGACGTAGGAAAGAGATTAGTGAGCATTTGTTCGGATTCAGGAATCATTGTAGAGCACTTTTAAAAGCAGGTTAGGTTGCAGTATAAAAGAAAACATTTCACAGGGCAACTGATTCCTCGAATTAGAGATCGCCGACAGAAGCCATTCTTGTATTTCTGAAGTTGGCTGAGCTTAATTGCATGACGATGATTAAACGTGGTATGATCCCCGACTGTAAGGTCAAGCCTAATGTACCGGACAGTATCCTCTCCGATACGTACACCACAGCACTTACCGGGTTCTGTTTTGCCTCTTTCCTTTATACGCAACTCTTTGGCAGGTAATCCATATTGGATATAGTGATAATGAGTCATCCTTACAAGTGAAATGCAATTGAACTTTTTTACTGTATATTACAGACTACCGAAATGATAAAACTCCCACTGCCTCCTTTGTAACTTTACATTGAGAACTCCGTCCAAATAGAAATCATTCCTACTGCTGGGTCACGAGAAGTGCTGCTGCTGGGGTGTTGGCAACTCTGAAACAGTAGCCATTAACCTTGCTTTTGACACACTCTTCTGCAAGAGAACTCCTGACACCCATCTCTAGAAACGCTGATGTCGCGACAACTAAATGCAGTAAATACCTTCCTCCCGTTGTACGTTTTGAGGTATCTAAATATGAAATTCACTTGAAATCAAGCCGTTCTTACTGAGGATCCATTCCTAATTTGGAGTGAAGTCAATAGAGATTGTTCATGTCAGGATTGTCTCTTGGCTAAGAGGACATGAGTTTTCCCCCTGTTCCATAGCTGCAAAGAACAGTTTGGGGAACTTTGCTGCTGTACAACCTGCTGTGATTTTTAGGCAGGGGCAATGCTGTGTTCTTACTTTTTGTATTTTCACTTGGTTTCTACATTGATACATCCTGTGTTCTTTTTCTGAAACTTAGTTTTGTATGCATATGCATGCATGCATGCATACATGCATGCATACATACATACATACATACATACATACATACATACATACATACATATATATACACACGTCAATTATAAAGACATTACTGCTTGAAGCGTTTTCTGACCAGCGTTACAGTGACCTCTTGTGGTAAAGTTTCAAAACAAAATGCTGGAAAATTAGGCATTTGTTAATTTTAGCACATATTACTGAATTTGGATCCAAGGTTGATTAGGCAGCACATCTTAAAAATAAAACCTGTAAGGAGTACACATTTCCGTACTGTGCCTTAGTAAAAAGACAAAACCTCTCTCCAGGTGAATTAAGTTCTTTGTTGTTGTTGATCCAGTGTGACCGAGCACAGGTCAAGCTCTCAAATACGTGTTGCTCTTAGGCTAGCTTACCACAAGCACTTATTTTAATGATTACATTTTCTACAAGCCACTTTTTTGCTGAGATAAAAGCAGTCCTGTAAATAATGTTAGTGAGCGTTATACATGAATGTAGACAAAGTGTATGGGTGAGCAGAGGTAGAAGCATTACTTACCATGGATGAGTCTTTCTTCCTGTTGAAGCAACTGCAGCTCGTTATACAATACCAAGGAGCTGTAATGGAACCGTTTAAAGACATCAGTGGTTATTTTACACATTTATGAACCATAACAATGCAAATGTATGTATGAAAATTAGGTTTCTTGTGTATCTTGACTATGTATTCAAGTTTTTAATTTAAAAATCCGTCCTGAAAACATGACTTTGACTAAATAAGATGTCACACACAAGCTTTGCCAGTCCAACAAGCTACAGTATTTAACTTTAGACATGTAGAAAGTCAGTGTTTGTACTCTAGATCGAAGAGGTTTCTACTATAAATTCAGAAGAAGCTCCACAATAGAAGGACTGGAGCAGGTTCTATGGATAATAGGGTTGTGGGTGAAAAACATTACATGTTAGTTTAACATCAGCGGTTTCTATGTTTGTATTTCAGATGTTAAGTTTGTGTTTCGGATGTTTATGGTTTTTCTTGTTCTAGTCTCAAAACAACATGTTGAGGCCAAACGAGGACAGTAATAAGGCAGCATAAACTGAGTATGTACCCATAACAAAGTCATTACTCTGCTCATATATATATTTTATATTTATTTCATTGAATTGTGTAATTTTATAAAAAAAAAAAAAAACACCTAAATTATTTTACATTCATTTACTTACATGTTTTCTCAATGAACTACCCTCATGTACAAATAAAGTCTGTATTTGTTTCTACTCTGATTTAAAGAATGGTAAATTATTCCTATAAATAAGTCTGCAGTGTCTGCTTTTGTACCTTCAAATAAAGCTTTTCTTTTCCTCAATGAGAAGTGCAGATTCACTCAGTTCAAGTTACACAAACAAAAACAGGACTAAGACACACAAGTCAATTACATCTTTGTACCCAACTCAATTGATTTCTGCTTTCCCAGAAAGACAGCTATAATTGGCACAAGGTATGAACATTCAAACAACCTCTGACTTGATAAACAGAAGGGGTCTCCAACAATGTACTAGGAAAGCTATACGTCTCCCATGTCACATAAATACAGATAGCATTTCTAAAAAACTAAGTGGGAGAAGAAACTACAAAGTCTCTCAACCCACACAGATTTGTTGCGTTACTTTTCCTCCACACAGAATTTGGTTTGGTCTGAATACACACATTACATTAAAATATTCCAAACAGGGTTATCCCTGGCTTTTTACATAAACAGAACATATGAATTACCACAATTTACACCAATCAAATCCTGTGCATTTCATAATCCCTGGAACACGGAATTTTAACACGAATAGTGACGCATCAAACAAAAAAAAGGTTCTGACAAACGCTTTTACAATAGTACAGAAGCTACAAAAGACTAATTGCGAGCATCTGTTGAACGGCTGTCTAGTTGCACTGAATTAAACTCTTTAGCATGCTGGGAAAATTAAAGAGAAGAATAGAACTCCCACTTTGGAGGAGACAGGTTTATCCAATTTGTCCATGCTACGGTAAATACAAAGGATTGCGAAGTACTACAGTCTGAAGCGCCTGCTCCAAAACGAACGTGTATCTGAACAAATCTTTCCATTTGTCAGGGAACCATGCAGAGGAATGCTCAGCAAATACTTCAAACGAGCAGATGCGAGAGACGGTCCATAAAGTGTCATTCCCAGCCATCGCTGGCTTCCCTGCTTCCCTCCTGGAGTCACATATTAATCATTTCCTCTTTGAAACTGACACGAATCAGAGGGAACGCACTGCAGACGTCCAGAGAACGAGCAGTGACACAATGAATGAAACAGAATCAGGATCAGGGACACTCCTGCAGCTTGATTTAAAGAAAATGCACAGCTCCAGATGTCTCCGATACCGTGAAGGTGACATGTTATCTTCCTGAGATTATTTCTGCCGAGATGAAGACAGGCGAGTTCTCCGGTCATTGAGCTATCAATTAAAAAAAAAAAAAATACTATTCATTTCATCCTCCTCTTGCTGATTAAATTATTCATTATAACAGGACAAAAGCAAGCAGTCCATCTTAAATACTGGGATAATAAAAATGAAACACCTGGATTCAATCCAGCTCTGTGCAATGTGCGATACAGCCGATTCCCCAGAGGTCAGAGATATGGATGGCAAGAACCCAAACACCTGGATCTTGCTGGAAAAAATGTCTATAACTCATCATCAGAGGTGATCAGCATGATTTTGTCAGACTTGCGCGAGCTCTTGTTGCCTGCGGCCACTTTTCCGTTTGTGCTGGGCTGGACTACGTCCTGTGTGGACTGCTGGGTGTACTGCTGGTAGGCTGGGGAAAAGTTGTGAATCGCATCCTGTACCATGTCTCCCGGGTTTATGGTCTCCTTCAGACCGCTGGAGATGCTGTGCATAGGAGGGATGTTTTCTGGAGGAACAACATAGGCACAAGGGAGGTTGGAGGATGATTGAGAAGATAATCATGACCGTGACTGCAATGTTACAACTTTAAAAGAATAGCTAGACAGTTACATCCTGGAGTCTCCTTTGGTTGCCTGAGAACTGTTCCCGGCCAATAAATAGCCCAGCGTACACAACTAACTAACAACAAATCATCATTTTCATTTCATTTATTCATTGTCCAAAAAATTTAAAGAAATGCCCAAGTAGACATTCATATTACTCGCTACAAAATTTATATCATGAACCTTAAATTATATAAGATAACACAAATCTGAACAACAAATGTTTTTGCATTTTTGCTGGATAAATCACTTAATGGCTTGTTAAATAAATTGTGTCTATCGATTAATTGTCTTTTTGTTTAATTGGTACTATCAACTACACTTTGTGTGACATTACAGCAGTAATATTTGATCGGTTAAAAAAAAAAAAAAAAAAAAAAAAAAAAAAAAAACTTTCGGCATGATGTCCTCCTTTCATCATGACTTCACTGGCTGCAGTTTATAAATGGGCCGAACACAATTCAGTCACAGGCATTGTCCTCACTGATGGTCCCTTAGCCCCCAGCAGGGGGCCAGGTTGAATTTTGCCCAGAACGAAAAGGGTGTTCAAGGCGAAAAAAGGTTGGACGGACATCCACAGCCTTCTGTTTCAGGGTCACTGGCAGTGCTGTCTGGATTGGCTTATGGAGGTGGCAAAGAGAAGGGCAAGGTGGGGTAGGTGGATGGGTGTCCAGGGCAGTTATGTACGGTCTGCTGAGTTTCTCCTTACTGCCGGAGTGGACGCAGAGGAAGGGTAAACCAGAAGAGTGGCAATATCTGCAGTCACACACATCAACACCTGAGGGTGGGTGTGCACCAGCTGAACTACAGTGTTAATGGTAATGTCAAAAAGTTGCAAAGGGGGACTGGATGGCTGAAGCAACACAACTAACTAAACAAAAAAAATTAAATAATGAGCTGTCAAACCATTCCACATCATTATTATACTTTAACCAATTATTTTATCTTGATTTAAACAAAAGTAATGTCAAGTAGATACAGAAACGTTTCATTTTTCATCATCGCCTCAAGTACTTCTGCATGTTAAGCAGCTCAAGGGAACACAGGGTTTCCTATAGCAGGAGAAAACAGGCAAACTGATTGATATCACTGCGGAAGGCTTTTCCCATGGCTTCCATTTGTCTTTGACTTGCAAGCAGCACCGACGTCAAGAGGTGCCGCTCCCTCCCTGTTGTTACTGTACTGTGGCGTTTCAATCCCTCTTCATTGTTTTACTGGCAACTGTCCTCTGAGCCATGAGTAACAACAGGCCTCACGCAGGAAGCACTATAAGAACAAATGTCTTCATGTTCGTGTTTGCATCCACAATTTCATTGTGTTAGCACTCACTGATCTCTGAGATTCACCAATGTTTCCTTAGTTGTGCTCTTCTTTTAGGTAGGAGGAAATGTTATGAGTGGTCGAGAGCAGTTTTTAAATTTGATGAACATAAAAAAACGTATTAATATTATATATAATTAACATTAAGCTTCTGAATGGCTTACATACTGCTCTTCAATGGTTTTTGAATCTCCTGTAACACCAGTACTGACGCTCAAGCTAATGCTAAAGTTCTTCTTCCAGCCTTGTTTTTGGTGGCATCTCTCCCGATTCTTGAAGTTTTAGGAGTATTTGTACAAAACACAACACCTGCACTTATATCGTGTTTAAGGAGCGTTACCTATGCTAATAATAAACACCGGCCACACGCCCCTAAATTATGATCACATTGGATCATCACTCAGCACACCTGGGTAAGCGCAGATTTGGATGGTTAAGAACGTTTGGTGAGTCAGGAGACAACTTCCCTTATTTTTAAATGAATAGAAAATATAAGAGATATTTAAGAGAATATTGCTGCACGAGGCCCAATGTGTGCCCTTGGTCAGGTCAGTCGGCAGGGGCTTCATCAGCCTGACACACTGATCACGACAGCACTACATTTAATTCAAGTACAAATTTGTAACCATGTGGCCATTCCAGCTGGTTCCTTCAGTTAAAATAGAGGGCTTGAATGTGAAATCTAACTTTAAAAGTCAGTCTGACTGGACTAAATGGCCAGTCAGATCAAGCCAGTGTCGGTCCATATTCTGTGGGGGGAGAACGGGAGGGCAGTACAGGCTACAGCGCTTACCTGGCACATCATTTTTTTTCTCCTGGTAGACGGTGCAGGTGAAGGCGTATCGGAGGGCAATCGCAGCAAAGAACATTTCGATGCAGGTGATGAAGTTCTGCCAGCCTGCTGCCACGGTGCCGGCGCCGACCATTTGTCCATCGATGTAGAGCGCTTTGGGTATGACGCTGCAGCGCTCCAGGATGGCGAGGACCATTCCTACAAAGCAGCAACATTTTAATTAGCAATTTATACTTTTACATGAGGACACAGAAAAAGTGAATGTGCAAACTTACCTTGCCAGAACGATAAGAAGATGACAGATTTGATTGTGAGGAATTTCAGCACTGGTTCGTACGGCCTGAGCAGGTCACTTGTTGCGAAGAAGAAGAGGAAGAGAGCGTAGAGAGCCAGACTGACTGAGAAGTTGTAGATGATGGTGATATATAGGTATCCTCCATTTATGCTGCACAGAAAGTAGGGAAAGTCACAGAATTACAAAGTGGTTAATTTATGACTGTGAAATACTTCTGTCTGTGATCATATGACAAGCCAGCATACAGAAACTTCAATACATTTTTTTGACGGCCACAATCCATTCATGTTTTTGATCCATTTATTACTTTGGGCTGAATTAAAAACACTGGCAGCTCAAACTTGATGACCTTTTTCCGCCATATTGTTAGAGCAGCTGGAAGCAAAGCCCTTTTAGCCTCTTACTTGAAGCAGTTAATAAAGCCCGTTTGTACTCGTCCTTCTTATTTTAGAATGCATTTGATAAACAGGCAGACTTTCATTGTCAGACTGCCTCGCTACCCTCTTTGCATTCCAGAGAGATTCTCCGAGGCCTCAGCTGTGACTACACTAATTACTCCTATCCATACAGTGCATGGTTGGCTGATAACGTATAAGTAAACAATCAGTGAATCATCATGGTCTTGCTAGAGGACTTAAAGAAAGACATGAAATAAGACAAGTTACTTATGCCTGCTAATTTTGCTGTTGAAGTATATGGAGAAATAAGCAGGAAGAATTTAATCATGTCTATCTTTTAGCTCGACAGTAAGAGGGTAATGATATCTGATAAATGTCTGTCGCCAGCCCTTGTTGAACTCTGTGCTTCGTCTGAGTAGTTTAGAAACAAGTGTTGTCACAGCTGAATCTTCAGAAAGAGACACCGAGCCGAGAGGCGGAGAAGAGCACCTGAAAATAAGTCAGACCGTTTACGGGCTGCAGATTTTATAGCTTTTGATTACACACTAGACAATTTTATTGATGCATTACCCTCTCCATATTATTCTGGGACCCTTATAGTCTCATATGGTACAACTGCAAATACACTCAAATTAAGTTTGTCAGTCTGCAATTTGCCTCCGTCTTTGTACGACATTCAAAGCAAAAGCATGAAATGAAACAATACATCTTCCGTTATAATATTGTGCTTTACTGAGTGCAACATAAAATAAGAATTAAGTGTCTTCATTTCAAGACAATTACTACATCTGGGGAAAACTTATAAAGAAATATAGTTTCTTTAGTAGATCTATAGAAAACCTTTGAATTACTCTTTGCAATACCAGCAACAGCCAGAAGAATGTGATTATGGCTGACACAACTGGGACAACCTGCAGTAAAGTACCTGCAGACTCCCACAGGAAAGCTTGATACCAGCACTTTGTCTGAAATGAAACCCTTTAATTCTAAACATCTTCATCATGCCAACTGTGAAGAGGTGATATAATCATCTCCATGTGCACATAAACAGCACACAAGCCTTCTGGCAACGACATGGAACGTGCAAGATACATAACGAATGAAATGGAAAGAGAGGTGCTGCTCACTTAAAATCTCCATCATGATATTTGCCAAAGGCCTGCAGGATGATGGTGATGACTGCCATGATGGGTTTGACAACGCAGAACTGGAGAGTCGCCTGGAGAACACATTACAATTCAGAAAGAGACACCCAAACAAGCAAAGACACCATGAAGGAGGAGGAAGATGAAGGATGAAGAAGAACATCAGAATCGGTTTGTACGTCTTATAACCTGAAAAAGATGTGTAACTGCTCACTGACAACAAGCAAGGACACAAATTAAAAAGGTTATATCCTGTTTGTTTAATCCATACAAAAAAAACAAGTGTAAAAAAGATGATTTGCTGTTTTATGGGCAGTTATATGTTGGACTGTTTGTTGGACTTATTTTTAAGCTTTAAATTTTAGTACAGATCACTCAAATAAGATATAACCTGTTAAAAAAAAAAAGCTTGTTTTGTTTTTACACAGCCCAACGTAATGCAATTCAACCTCTGGATTACACACATCCTAAGATTGAGGAGCCTTGGGCGCTCAGGAAGCAACTTGGGGTTCAGTGTCTTGCTAAAGGACACATCATGCGGACAGGGGGAGCCAGGGATCAAACTACCAACCTTATAATTGAAAAGGTCAATCCGCCCTACCTCCTAAACCACAGCTTTAGAGGTGCCTGAAGGTGGATTTTGGACGTTTCCAGGCCAGTGATTTCTGCGAAGCTAACTTAGCACAAACATTATGTTTTGTCATGCCGCCGTATCTTAACTTCAGCTGTTAAACCCTGTGTATCATAGTTTATGACGTTTTATCATAAATGACAAATTTCAGACTCATTGTTCTCTGTATCACGCAGTTGGATGGATCTCCTTACAGTCAAGAAGAAATAACCATCTCATGTTATTCATTCACAATGCTCTACTGTAGAAGCTTCCAAACTTTCTCACATCTCTTTTCTCATTTAAATCCAGTAACCTGTTAACCTTAGAGATCACTCACGTATGCACTAATGTTGGCAGAACTGGTTTCAGGTATTCAGCACTTTTTAATGAACTGCACTTAAACCTAGTCTTGCATTCCCCTGGGAGATTTTAAAGCTTTATCAACTGATATTTTACATGATTCTTCTAACAGTTTTTAATTCCTTGCTCATCATGTAGCGGTGCTGTTTCTGTTTTGCTTATTGTGTTCTTGTGAATGATTCTGTGAATGTCCCTCTTGGAAAATAGATTTGAATGTCAAAGAGACTGCCTGATTAAATAAAAAATAAAAAATAATAATACCTGGCTGCTGGCTGTAGCCTTATACTTAAAGGACGGATATGAGAGTGGTATCAATATTCTCATCTAATTACCAGCAAGTAAGAAAATAAGCATATTTCCTTAAATGTCAAACTAGTAAATTAATTAAAAAAGCAATAAAATACATTTAATACATCCGTTGTTAAAGTTGTCATTCTAGAAAGCAAACAATCCGATGCTGTATTCATGGTGATGTGGATAGGGAGGATGTTTTGCACAGGAATGTAGACCGGCATGCAACATAAGACTGGAGGACAGGTGTCCTCTGTGTTGTGTATTGAAGCCTGAACCAACCAATTTGACAGAGGTTGCTCCAAACTCCCATCCCCGTTGCGGCACTTAAAAGCAACAGATCAGGAGCGTTCGACTTGATTAGCCAGAGGGAGACTTTTTTGAACGGCCAGTCTAAGTCGGTCGTGGGCTTGACAAAATGACGTCAATAATCATTTAGAGAACTGATTTGCTTTGAGAATATTAAGTGACAGGTTGGCACTAGAACAGGCACAGGGAGAGCAAAAACTGTCAGTACCAAAAGCTTCAAAGCAAATCATTTTGCACGATACTTCCTGACATGCTTACTATTCCAAACACAATGCATGTTCATAATACTAGTAGATTAAAAGTCAACCACCGTTTCTGCTTCAAATTAATTTAGTTAATAACCGCACACAGACTCTATACAAATCTAGTAATATACTTTAATACTAAGCTACATGTGTGTCAGTGTAAACGGCACAATACAGATGTACGACAACAGAATATGTTCATTAACTATATATAGAGACTACATACTTAATAATAGCTCTACCTCATACTGGTGCATCAAAGGGTTTTGTGAATTTAGGATGACATGCACATCTGGTATATTCACCACATGTTACTTTTATTTTGTCATCAGCCTGACAGCGTTTTCCATTACAATACTAAATCATTTCTCAGAGAATTCACAGCTTGAAATGACCCGAAGCATTTTCTCTCCGTTAGCCTTTTTACGACATCAGAGTTCACTGCAAAAGTTCACTGGTGGCAACTATCGACAGAACTGCTTTTTAAATTTCTCTAGAGTCGTATATTAAACAGCAACACCCCTCTACTTTGTAGATTGGGTATTACAATACAGACACTCAAAGCTGATTCATCAAAATTGATTGAACAGTTTAATTAACACATTTATGTATCTGGCCACAAGGTCAATGTTGTTATTGTCATCCTCACACTCCGCAGGAATTAAAGATGCAAGAGTGGCCAGCAGGACAGATGTTATGTCTGATGTCAATAAATTAGTTACATTTTCTACATCAACTGCTTGTGCATTCTGGCTGCTGTTCTTCCCTTTAAAGACCCAATGAAACGGAAATTAGAGCGCCTTTAGCTTCTGTACAGTTTGTATTTTAGAACGAAACAGAATATTTGAACGGTGTACAACTACAAGAGGGATTGAAATCAAATCCTTTGCATTTGATTGAACGGCAAAAAAAGTGGGCAGACGTCAAATGAATCGCAACACGGTGCTCCAGAGGTCTGTGGCTCCACACACATCTACCGTGTCGCTAAAAGTTGCAGATTGATTGATGGATGGATGGATGTCATATTAGTGGTTGAAATTGGTTGGTACAAGCTTACGTAAGCACACTTCATATTCTGTTTTACAGGAGAAAAAGATTATTCGATTTTGACATAAAAATACGGACAAATTGATTTTTTGCAGATATTGTTAAATAGGTGCACAATATTACCAGAGACATGATCTGCAAGGGTTAAAAGGTATATTTCATTTTATCTCTACTTTAAGGAAAAAAAAATGAAAGACAAAACTATCAGCAAAAAACAGCTACTAAATGATTACATTTGTGTAGTGAAAGAACATCGTACTAAGGGTCTTGTGCTGTTGTAAAGCCAGGTGTAGCATGAACGCAGTCACAATGAACCTTCGTCTTTTGCATCCTCAACAGCTTTCCCTGGGACGCAGCATTTGACTTTTGCCCAGTTTTTAGGAAAATAAAGCGTCTAAAAACATGATAAAGGACTTAAACTGAAATGCAGCTTATCCTCTAACCTTATCTCTCAGAACCACAATTAGTCTAGGCTGCTTTTCCATATCAGTGATTCATTTGTTAACCACTCATCTAATCAAATACTGACGCTTCCCCAAAATGTGCAAAGAATTTTTACGCCGACCCCACCACCCACAAAATGGATCAAGGCCATTCAGATGTTGTGCTCTGCTAAGGTCCTGTCCACTAGTTTTTGTATTTGACTTTGATGTGCTGTTATAGATATTTCACCTTGAAGTTTTCTTTTAAAGACGAACGCACTGGTGTTTTCTCCAAGTGACAACACTATGTGATCAATATTATTGAGTTTTGCAGTTATAATAAATAAGTCAGACAGCAGATTATCACTACTTTGAATCCACTCACTTCCTGGGGGTTGACCTGCAAAACAGCAATTAATAATCTGAAGTGTTCAATATACTGATTTCTGAAATTTTCTGTGCATGACTGTTAATGTTGTTGACCTATTTTAAAAAGCAGAATAAATCAGTGCTAAGCCTTTGCTTGAGGCCAACACTTTCACTGCACTGACACCCAGCAAACTCTAACAGACCTGGTGGGGGTTTTATGCTACAACGGGCAGTATAATGCTCTTTAATAATGCTCGGATCTTTAATTGTCCTCTCACAAAGAAAAATCCTTTAACTACGATTTGTTTCAGATATGCCACCAGAGAGAACTTGCCGTGTTTTCCTTTTAAAAACACTTCACCTTAGACTCCTGTGGAGGCACACCGATTGCTTATCACTTGCCACTTCTAAAGAAAAGAAATGTTCATTTCACCATACATTTTGTTTTGAAGACATAACGCTCAGTTCCAATGTTTTTTTTAAATCAGGCTGGTAGATTGTGCAGCATCCCAAGACATTGGGAGCGCTGCGCTGACAGCTCACATCATCGCTCTGTGTTTATTATCAAGCCGCTTTCACCTGGCCTCAGTTGCTTTTGATTATTTTCTCTTTTTAAACCAGTGGATGTTATCCTCTGAAAAGCACACAGCCAATTATAACAGCTGTCATTTTTAAGCAGTATGGAGATCTGGGCAGAATGGTAATTTACAGCGCAGTATCTTTTGTTTAGTTTTTCCAAGACAATTTGACATATTTCTATTTTCAGTGGGTGTAAATATATTTCAGTGGTCAAAAGGAGCATCTCTTGTGCCGCGATAAGGGGATGAGGCTCACCTGTTTGCAGAATCTTAAGAAGCCGATGGAGTAGCTCGTTCCGCCGAGGCAGCAGGTACCGTACAGACAACTTGACCTGTGAAGACAAGAGGACATGATGAGCTATTAAGTCAATACTGAAACATTTAGCATCAGATAACAGAAGAGAGTTAAAGAATGTATTGAGTGAGATGTAAAATAGAAACACAGCTACTTTGTATTACAACAGCTAGAACACACAATAAACACTAGCTTGCTTAAATGTTTATATTTTTTGTTTCATCGATTAGTCAATTAATCAAAAAAAGAATTGATTGTTTTAGAAGTTTTTCAAACAAAAACGCCTGACATTTGACTCTCCCAGCGTATCCAATATCAGCCAGGCTTTCCTGTTTTTCTTGCCTCTATGCGACTGTAAACTGAATCTATTCAGGTTCTGGACTGTTGGTCAGACCAAACAAGACATCACCTCGTTATAGACAAAACTAAAAATCGTTGTATCAAGAAAATAATCAACAGATCAATCTATAATGAACATTATTGTTACTGCTCAGTTCTATGGTATATTTTCTGAGTGGTGATGTATTTGACTGCGATGTATTGAGAGATGTTCCAAATATTTTGACCACATAATTTACTTTACGCATGTAGGATCAAAAATATAAAAAACACAAAACTAATAAAATGTACTAGGTTAAAAAGAGTCAAAAATTGGCACCGAGTGACAATTGACAAAAAAATGCCACAAAATGAGACTATATTGTCCCTGCAAAGCTGCCTACATGACAAAATCCCAATTGGGAGTCATTTACAGCTATATAAAAACCATGAATGTAAAGTGAAAGACAAGCTGCTTACACCAGATTTTGTGCAGTTGCACATACAATCGTCTTCATTTTGATTCGGAATTCTAGCATTTGGAGCATTAATGAAAAACATATATTGCGGTAATTTTACATGTCCATACAACAATGCATGTACATGAACAGTAGTAGCTCAAGGCGTTGTGTATGACAGTGGATTTAAAGGCTGCTTGTTCTTATGGCGTCTTTAGCAGATTAACTTTATGGTTTTGGGCTAAAACAACAGCATCTGGTCTGACAGTACCGAGGAACTGGACGGTAGGTAAGACTTTTTGCCTGAAGAAGCTCTGGTATCAGCACAAGTAATAACATTTTTGTACCTATTCTTTGTTTATTATTACTGTAAGTGGTGTGTTCAGGAGGCAGTTTAGGGGGTGGGGAGGCAGATGGAATAAATAAGCTGGTGAGAAAGACTGACTCTGCTGACGGACTGAGCCTGGAAGGAGCAGACATGAGGATTAGGTCTAAATTCAGATTCCCCCTAAAGCATACTTGCCAACCCTCCCGATTTTTATTTACCCTCTCCCGGTTTCCTCGCCATGTCGCAATTTGCCCGTTTTATGACAAATTATATATATAAGCTATAAAACTCTAAAAGTCTACCGTTTCCACTCGGAAAACAATACAGCTCGCACCTCATCCTTCTCAGCGAGTGATAGACAAAGAGTAATAAGGAGTAATAAGAGAGAAAGACTCAAACTGCTGCGTGCGGAGGACAGCCGTGACCGGAGGAGCACTTTAACCATTCGGTTAGTATGCAGCATATAAACAGCAGCGTTTTAAGGCTGCCGTCTCTGGGCATTAATCACCACCTCTCTGGCAGTGACCGTCTGCAAGCCTGTGGATAATGCAGCCTCTGGAGGCTTCCACTCAGCCCTTTAGGCCCGAGCCCCGCATAGGTTATAACAACGAGGGCTCTGGCTTGGCTTGTATCCGTGGCATGTCTTGGGTGGGACTCAGCCAACTCTGTTGTCAGCTGGGATGGACCACATAGCGCTGTAAGACGTGTCTTTCAGTTTAATTAAAGGCATTCGTTTCATAGCGATTCTTTTATTGTAAAGTATTGTTTTTTTCAAAAAAAAATATCAGAATACCAAATTTGAAAACAGAATACTTACCCAACAAACAGATAATCGAATAGTCTACACGTCGTATTTTAATCCTTTTCATAATTGTAAATGACTGACGAACACTCAAATGCATCGTCATCACTTGCAAATGAGAGCATGTATATTCAGTCAAGTTGAATTTGAGAAACAAATTTGGATTTGCCTGCATTGTGAAAGTATTTCTTGCTCTGTGTTCATTCCCACAGAACCTGTGGACATCTGAGGTGTATTATTTATCACACTTAATGGGATTAATGGGAACATCACAAATTAAACTGAAGCTTATATTGATGTACAATATTTATTAGAAAAGGAGTAGGTTTAATGTGCAGCTAAAAGGCAGAGACCATGTTTCTAACATGCCAACACAATGGTAATGGCGTACACACATTAAATGAATCATTAATCTGCCATGCTGCTGATTAAAACATACTTGACTTGAACATTAACACGCTACGATACTATCCACAATATTTGATGTCTCTCGAAATCCTAAAGGGCGCGTAACAGCAAGGCAGTGCAGGGATTTTAATCTAAAACCAGATGTAGAATTTATGCCTCGTCCCCAGTAGACAGCTTTGAGCGATGCCACCATTTATCAGGGCTCAACATTAGTGTCTCCACTGTCTTAAGAACCTGCAAAAGAGCTGCTGCGCTGCGGCTGAGTCGGCCATAAAACACAGCCTGTCTGAGGCTGGTCAAAAGCTCTGAGATAAAGGATAAGATTCACAGATTAACAACATACTTGTTTATTGCTCTTTCACTGGGTTTTTCACACCAAATGCTAATTCAAGGGCAGCAAGATGCACCTTGCACCTTTTGTGATTGTAAACATGAAGATGAAACCATATTGTAATTTGTCCAAGTTGAGCTTAAGTGAAGGTTGTACTTTAAAAATCTTCAAGCCAGTACCAAACCAAACCGGTACGTACATGTATGAACTAGAACGAAATCACTCACTGTATGGTCTTCCCTCGGATCTCTGACATGATCCCACTCTCTCCTCCCAGATACTCAAAGGACAGGCTCAGGAAATTGTAAATGACGAACGCTGCGACAGAAAGAAAAGAGTTACTTCTTAAACTTATGAACCATGGCATGATTTTAACTGTAGAATATCTTGTCACCTTCATAAGTATAACTTCATGTGAAAAAGGTCAAATCATTTCAGAGGAGAAAACGTCCACATGATAAAAAATAATTAGTCCTACATTTTGGAACAATAAATGTTTCAGTCCTTACATTAAGAAGCTTCCAAGGGTTCTGTGTCTTGGAAATCCCTTCCTAATCCTTTGTTGCTATTTAAAGAGGGATTAAATGAAGCTAATGCAGATGGTGTCCAGTCAAGAGAAGGTTCATTATGTTTTAGCCGCAGCCGCTGGTGGCAGTCCAGTCTTACTGCTTTCTGATGCGCTGCACTTATCAATCAGCCACAAAATTGGCTTGCAAACTGGAAACTAATCTCCTGAATAATGTATTTCCTACTTCCCCTTTTTCAAATGACTTGTAATCCATTTTGCATATCATTCACCTTTGACATTAGTAAAGTACATTGGTCTTAAAACATACAAAGCAAATACACAACGACAGTTGCAATGTGCAAAGGCAATTGAACTACAATGTACACAGAACAGAGTTTAAATAATATCTGAATATTATACCTAATACATTTGACAAAATATCCTACCTTAAGAAAAGGTACATTGAAGTTGTTTTCCTCATTTGCAAGCACTGAAACCAGTGCACAAAAAAGGACGTTCCTAAAACGACTCCTAGAAACGCAACACCTCAAATAGTGACGTCTATCTACATGAGAACAATGACTGGTGTGTAAAACTAGTTTGGTCAGTTCCTTGTCTATCCTTTCCTTTCATTATCAGGCAGATAATGTCAAGGGAAGTGCTTGTGAGCCTTACCTTCGTAGCAGTCTCGAACAGAATCAAAGTAGACGTAGTACTGGTCGTTGCTGATAAAGAGCAGGCTGAGCCAAGAGTCAAAGGCATAAACTGGCACGATAAACAGGATGCGGATGATGTAGCGCTGCTCGTTGGGGACAGTGTAGGACCGAAGGTGTGTATAGATCTGAAAATACATAAACAAAGAATATTAAAAGCATAAACAAGAAGAATGACAACTCCCTGATCACTCATGGAATAGAGTTATGAATTAAATAACTAGGAAACTTAAATTCTGAACATGATGTATGAGATTAAAATAGAAGAGGACATACTGTAGCCAACAATGTTTTCCTATAGCCTTGACTCTAAAGCCATATTCCCCACATGGCTGTGAACAACGTGATATGTCAACAACCAGAGAGCTTATGAAAAACAATGAAATAGGTTCTTTAACTCGATGACTTTATTCATAGCTACATTTGATCTTGCATTGGCTGCTCTGTGTGTGTGAAGATCTGTCACTATGAAACACGGCAGCGGGGCAGACTAGAATAAAAAGACATCACCCAACTCCTATTTTAATAACACCCAAAACATTCCAGCTTTATACCGAGTGGCCACACCTTCTAGTATACAGCTATAGCTTCAAATACAGAAGCAGACAACATGATCAGTGAAGTTCACTGAGCTGATAAAAAAAGTCTTAACCTCTACCTTTTAAACACACACCTCATACATGCCGTATCATAAAGGTGATATGGTGCAGCTGACAACATCTATAGGAATACACACAGCATATGGCAGACAATCTGACTGATCATTCTTTCTAGTGACCTTTAGTTTTATACACAAGGCCTCATTTTTAGCGGGGCTGTAACGATTCATGTGTTCGTACAGAACCGTCACAGTCTGGGGAACGCAGAATATACGGCATGTGAAATAATGCACATAATGTTGTGCCCCAAAAGCTTTGAGCCTTATGCCGTCATAAGAAATAATTGAAACACTCATCCTAATGCAGAAGTTTTATTTTATTTATTTCTCCATGTACTTTGAAATTCGTAGCATAAGAGATGCTTTACAGTTTTGAGAAATTGTGCGGTGTTGTCTTTTGTGAAAGTGTTTGTTCAGTGTTCGTTCAGTGTTCGTACAGTTTCACAGAAGTGTTTGAAACATTCCATATATTTGTACTTAAAATAGTTTACCAAAGTTTCCAGAGGGCAAAATGTTACTTCATCAAGAAGATTGTTTTCCATCTTTGACACTATATGAATGAAAGGAAACGTATCCTTTTGCATTTGTTCAGAACTTGCGGTCAACCGTGAATCTTAAATCATGCTAAGAACCGAACCGTGACCCGTGTGTACCGTTACGCCCCTAGTCATGGCAAAACAAACACCTGATACAGTTTCAACACACATGAGCCAAATCCAAATGATGAATTACATTTTGAATTCCTACTGAAATGTCTCAGGCTGAGGTAAGTGTTGGCTTATCCATTCTGATCTCAAGCAAATCCAGGACTTAACGATCTGTATGTCTTCAAGCACAGTTAAACTGCCCCTCTTGGGTAATGCTGGCAGATGACTGCTGGTTGGCTAATCTCACCAATGTTAACAAATCAAAAACAAAGCTGTAGCAACATAAAGCTGAAGGGAAACTGCCATAACCAGGCAACACCTCTGATCCAACGACAATATGGAATAGAAATACATCAAAACTCCATCATATAGTAAATCTAATTTATCCTTGCATAACTGAATTCATATCTGACTAATGCTCATAGGACCTCTTCCACCAAACAATTAGCATATTTAATAGGGAAACCTGTTAAATTGTTTCTCCAGTATCATTGTCCCTCTGCAGATTAAAATGTAGCCCTTATTACAGACCAAAACCTATTAGGGAATATTATTGTGATGCCACAGACTTGGCAATCATTTTCTAATAATGACTCATTCTTCATAAAGTTTTAAAAAAAAATGTTTAAAAAAAAAAAAAAAAAAAAAATCACTAACCATCCAAAAGTTTCTCAGCAAACCGAGATGCTTACGGCCCATTAGTTAACTAATCGAGTATGAGGAGGATATCCACGTAATAACATCGAGCTCAAACTGATAACTCTCTGAAAGGGAGAGAAAACAAACACATCCGTGTGTAACCTCATCAGAAAACAAACAGATTGCTGAAACAATTAGTCTATTAATACAGAAAAATAGCTATTCTAATAATAGATTGACCATACACGTTATTTTTTTAAACAAAAATGTCCAGCATTCTCTGATTTCTTAAATCTGATGATTTCCTGCTTTTCTCTCTCTTTTTTATGATTATACACTGAATATGTTTAGCTTTTGGACTGTTGGCTGGGAAAAACAAGGAATATGAAGACATCAGCTTGGGCTTTAATGTGAATTATACGACCAACAGTCAAAAAAAACAAAATATTCAGATTACAATCACAAAGAAAAGCAGCAAATTATCACCTCTGTAAAGCATTTTTGCTTGAAAAATTACTACAAATATGAATTGTTTATCAAAGTAGTGGCCTTAATTGATTCGATTAAATTGACTAACCCTTGCAGCTCTACAGTAGTTTCACTCACACTTAAGCTCACTTACTGAATAATATTTTCTTGAACATATTTTGTGCCGTTTTGATTCAAAATCTACCATCAGTGGGTGTGAACATTTCTAATTATAAAAACCTCCCTTTGCAGAAGCAAACTAAACAACTTCCAGAGTCTCGCTCTGCTCGACGCATTCAGCTTGATTAAATGCCCATTAGAGGCAGCACATTAAAGCCTGATTACTGTAAGGGTGGGGGTGTGAAGTGAAGCAGACTGTAGACCGACGTCCTCCATTTGCCTGAAAAGCTAGAAAAGCCAACCACGTCATTCCTGACTCCATACAGCTGACCTGACAGTAATGCACAGTTGTATGCTGAATAATGGCTTCAAGTCAAGCTCAGATTTATTTCCGCATCGGCTGCCCCGACAGTAGCGATAGAGGAGCCACATTTTTGAACACACACATATAGCTTAAAGTGATTGTACATATTGTAACTTAGTGTGAGGGACATGACGCAGCCATACAGCACACCATAAGAGTAGTCTGCTGCTCTCAATCCCGAATGCTTCAAGTTTCAAGGGGACCAATAAGCCCAGCAAGACAAACGAGCCACACTCCAGCGATTACTGGCCCGAAAAGCATTGGCGACTTTACAGCAAAGAGGAACTAAGGTCATTGTCTTTCCTCGTTTAGTATTCAGAATGGGAGTTTCGGAGTCTATAGCAATCCTCTAGAGCCAAGACAGATGAAACACCACCAGCATTGCAACACTAGTCCTGCAGATCATTTTATTCTCCCAGTGTGTCCGAAGAGATGCCTGTTGTAAAACCGCTTCATTCTCCCTGTGGTGCACTCGTTATTTATTTGTTCAATTAAAATGTCTTGTGGCAAGTGTTTGTCCAAACAAGTACTATATTAAAAACGATAGAAACCAATTTGCTGGATATTGAGTCACAAATCCCTAAACACGGATTGTTTTCATACTCACAGGAAGCAACATGTTGATGCTTTGTGAGGATGTTACAAAGCTTAGAAAAGTACCAAAAGAATAACAACTCTTTTATTAATCACACTAAAATACAGACAGTTATGACTGCATGTGTGTTAACGTAAATACGACGCAGGCGTATGACTTGGATGGATGCATACTCAATTCAAGGGTTATAAAATCGACTAAAACTGGGAAAAATAACAGCTTCACACCATTAAAGCCACAGCTAACAAGAAAACAAGACCCTCATCCTTTAGAACGCTGTAAATGTTATTTCAATATCAATTGATTTCCCCGCTGATAATACACTGCACCCTGCCGCTCTCTACCAATGATAAAACCATAATGATAAGCTATCATCCACGCACAGCGGGTAACTCACCCACACAAGAGCCATTTATTCTTCCTGATTTCACCCCCAACATACAGAGAGCTCACTGCGTATTTATTGCCCTTTAATCTGCTCAAGGATTTTCGTCCATTTTTAATCTCAGTCAACTATAAACTAAGCAAAACATTCACACAATGCAGTGAGGGAGTGCAAGCACAAAGTAGAAAGTACATGCCTGGAATACTTTAGGACTAGATACTGTGACTGTGAGCTGAGACACGGAACTCACAACACTATGCTGTAAGGTAATAATCCTTTGTGGATAGAAGAATTTGTTTTTGTCCTCTGGCAAGGGAGGTACAATGTGTCACTCTGTTACCATCTGTGATTACATTTACACCACTGAGAGTGCAATGCTTTGAAGCTGTAGGCTATTTAATCACTAGTGTCAAGTAGTGCAGGGATTTTCTTCCAAGCTTTAGAAACATAAACTCACCTGGTGGCATGTCATGAGCAAGGCGGACCAGACAAATATCCCTGAGAGGGCCTGAGCAGCCACTGTGTTCAAAAACATGTGGTCTTCTATGATCGTCCCGTTGCTGGTTTGAATGATGGTCATATTGGAGATGACCGACATATCTGGGAGGATTGGTGCAGTCAGGTGGACAATAGAATTATTTTCTGCTGATGAATCCATGGACTCCAAAGAAATGTTCATCTGAAACAGAGAAGGGGAAAACACACACACACACACACACACACACACACACACACACACACACACAGTCCAGTCAGTGTAAGACTTACAGGTAACACGTAGAAATACCTCCCATGTGGGTTTGACTGAATATTGCTCAATTATGTCATACCACCTGCTGTGAACACAACGAAACCTAGATTGTACTGTTATTCAAAAATGTATTAATTAGTAAAATAAAACTACTGTAGATGGAGGTGAAATACTGCAGTACTGTATAAATGACCACTGTCTTGATATGCACCTTCTTTACAGTCAACAAACAGCTCACCTTGTCGCGGGGAGGGTGGAAGCAGCTTTATCCCGTTTAGATGGCAGGCTATCGTCCAAAACGCAATTATAGGATCAACATGGGGAATAAACTCGCCTTTCAGAATAGACAACCGACCTAATCCACATCCATTTACAGACGCCCCACCGACTTTATCAACGACGGGTTGAACCAGACTGAACTTCCTTGTTTGAAACAGGTGCCTGACCAAGATCGAAGTCCACAAACTCGGTGAATAAAATCTCGCAACAAAAAAAACTTGACAATTGTGTCGTAGCTTGTAGCGTTTACTCTGAGAAACCCGTGGAAAAGACTGACTTTCAAGGTAAACGACGAGGATTTGAATGTTTCCTTAAGCGGCGAGCCGGAGGCGCAGTAGAGATCAACAGGTTGAGCACAGGTAAATAGGTCACGTGTCCGCAGCTCCACGTGTGTCGTCATCACGTCGGCTTTATGTGGGACACATTACGTATCGGCCAACGAAAAAGTATTACGCTTTTGGAAAATCATGGAATATGTACTTGTATTGCCTCAATCTGTTCTGTATGCGTTGCTACTGTTTACTTGATTTTTTGGTTTGTTATACTTTTGTTAATAAGAAAAAGATTACGTTGTAGCCAAAGGTAAAGTCTTGACTAAAATATTCCATATCTAATATTTGTATTACCATTTACTTACATATATGGGCTACTGCATTTTCAATACAATCAACCACCAATTTAGAAATAATAGAAAATCAAGCATAAAGTTGAACAAACACCTCTCTGATGCAATTAAACATAGAAAATAAGATTGACAATTGGCATATGTATGCAGGTTATACTGTACATCCATGTTTTACTAGCTTGATGTTACAAGAATAAGTGAGACATAAAATCAACTTTACAAAGTCATGGCTCTTATCACATCCTATATATTATATTCAATCACACAAACACGATTCCAAATGACTCACATATTACAGATTCCTTTCATCTATTACATTGTACACATTTCTAATGATGCTAAATCAATAGTCCTTCCAGCAGATGGATCATTAGTATAGTTCTCATTGCTCTGTGCTTTCGGGCATGATCTGCATCAAAACACTGCAAATACAGAATGCATTCCTTTGAAATGTGTTGAAAATCATTCCAAATGGATGTTTAACTGCATTTAACGCAGTGTAACACAGATGTGATTGATAAATAAAGCAAACTACAAAGACTAGACAAGGTCCAATCTTCCAGTTTGATGTGAATATTGGTGACGCTTAAAATATTTAATATTTATCCAGTGCAAAGCCTAAAACATCCTTTACTGGGGCTGAGAAGACAGAAAAACAACAAGTTTTAAAAGTGGTCTATTTAGCTTTATTTCTACATTCTCTTAATGAACACATTTTTAATATTTGCATCCGGAAAAAAAATAAAAATAGCAAACAGTATGAAGTATTACTAACAAACAGAAGGAATAAGGTCAATACATATTTCACACAGGGATGAACTGGAGCTATTTGCAAACTATAACTTAGTCAACGAACATTCTTCCATTTTCTGAGAGCACAGTGGCTTTCAGAAAATCTTTCTTTCCAACAAGACAAACTGTAAAATATTTTCAAGAAAACTTTACTGGCTCAACAAATCAAACATAACAGAGTCAATGAAATTGGTATCAAATATTTCTGTCTCGCAGCACAAGCATCAGTTGTTTTCTTTCTTCAAATCACAGACTGCCATTTAGTAAATAGTAAAGTCTTTCCGATTAAAAGAAAAACACAGAAGAATGTGACATTTGGGGCATCCAGAGGCTTGTATTTCAGCCAGCCTTCAGGCTGTGTGTCCATTATGTTGACTCCCTACCAGACTTGACAACTTTTGATGATCTCTTTCATTTGTTTTATTGCATCCATGGTGGAATCCTTGAGTGCCAGACCCATTAAGACAGGCTTGTTGCCAGCTTCTTGTGACACAAAAGTTGCCAGGTTTTTGGCACAAACATGTGTCAGTGGCTGAAAAGTGAAACACAAATCAGGGGTTAGATTATCACACAGATAAATGTTTTGATGCAACATGTTTACGTCAGAAGAAAATGAACCGATTAACATGAATGACTTCTACAATCTTCGTACGTGCAAAAGCCTGGCCTGAGAAACTCCACTGATAAAATGAGGACATTACACCTGTAGCACTTCACTGGCATGGACACCTTATCTATTTATGCCATGTTTGATATTATGTGCATCAATAATCTCCTCATCTATTTAACATATCTTCAAACACTGAGGTTTTAGAGGTATCAGCTCACTTTCCAAATCATTCCCACTGCACCAAGTTTGACATGACAAAATAAAAAAAACTTTTCCAATTACATTCTGTGCCGCTGCCATCGCCTGTGTGGTAAACAGTTAGAACTCGCCTTTACTGTCATGCAGCATTATTGATTGGGCTATATCACACACACACCAGGAGAAAAGTAATTTCTTTCTGTGAAGTTCTCCCAAAATAAGCAGCATTAGCACGACTCTAAATATGACTTACAATATGATTACATTTTAATAAAACCCCTGATGTGGCTGTGGCAGGTTGTCTGGCTGCTGTGAAATCCACTAAACTTTCTAATAACAGAGATGAAGACTCGGCTGTTGACTTAAAGCTTGATTACATTACATAACAGCATTCAATCATGATCGTTCTTACAGTCTGTGTGACTGGGCTTCAACACTGTGCTTTCCTCCCCGAGTCAAAACCCCCACACCTTACACGAGAGTGCAAGTATTGTCTTTAAAAAGAACCTGCACTGTCAATTCCACAAGCAGACATAATTATACTCCATTTATCTTTTGATAATCCATGTCTAGCACTGAACGCCAGTTAGAAATGACATGCTAATGCAGAGCTGAAATAGGTGCAAACTTTAACAGCCCACTGAACTCCATGCCTCCTTCCCATCCACCACAGCAATTCAGAACCAATCCTATCTGCCCTTTGACAGCATGAAATGAGTTACCCTGTGTTGCAATAATCTGTCTGATGCCCTGTGAACAAGTCTATAACGCACTGATTCATCAGAACAATTTCATCCAGCGTACCTCGTCTTTGCCCAGCAGTACTTTGGTGGAGAACGCTGGGGTGCTGATATCATTAGATCTGGAGTCAGGTGTGACAGATATCAATGTCCCCATTTTTCCGTACTGAGTGAGAACTATGAATATGTAATTGCTGAACTCTGTACAGACGACCTGTGTTGAAATTCCATTGACTTCTTTCTCTGTCTGTCTCGATCTGATGACGGGCTCAGTAGAAGACATTTTGTCGATCCTGGGGAAGAAAAAGAAACAGGAAATGGTACATGACAACGTATTTGAAAGGCTGCAGCTAAAGAGTATCTTCACTACTGATTATTCTGCCAGCCATTTGTTTGTTTCATAACTTATCTGATTATCAATTTTAGTGATAAGATGTCAGAAAATAGTGAAAAATGGTCATCACAATCTCCTAGAGCCCAGGGCGACAACCAAAATTCGGAAATATACAATCATATCAGTTTACTACCATATATGACAAAGAAAAGCGTCACACATTTGACAAGGTGGTGCAGCAAATGTTTGGTATTTTTGCTTCTAAAATGGCAGTTGCCAAATAATAAATGTAAAACGACTCATCAAAAATCGACAAATCCTTTCAGTACTAGATTAACAACACGCACACATTTGTTTTTTGTGGAAGTAATGACATTTATAAGTTATTACATTTAACAGGTGTAGTTCAATTCTGTTTATACCACTGACAATGTCAATTGTGTTATGATCACAGAGATGTTTATCATCTATTCAACACGTCTTATCACTATGTACTTGACTCCTCCTGTGTATTTGTATTCATATGGTCATATTCTGCCCTTACTTATTCTATATAGATTCAAATGTTTTGGATGTTATTGATGCTGTGACTGTAGAAATGTGAGTCTGACGCCAGTTGTCTGCTGGCCCACTTGTATTCAGGACGTCGCTCCTTCCCCTAACTGTACTGTGCATCTATTTTCTATCGTGTGTTTGCAGAAAAACCAACTACCCCCCGGGAACAAAAGTAAAGTTGAAGTTGTATAACGACTTACAGTCACTTCTACAAATAACTTTACGGAAATAATTTATGTGGAAATAATCGTCAAAGATGAGATTCAAACAAATGGTTACAGTCTCATATTGCACATTGTGAGCAGCCAAGTACAGACACAGCAGCTAAGTGCAGAAGCAGCAGCTAAGTACTAAGTACAGAAGTATTTGAGAGTTGTGTCCTCACTAAAATCTACATCCCATCACTTGCAGAGGCCATATTATTACTTTCCAGCGGAGTAACGTTAACTAAGTGAAACAAAAGCTCCGCAGAGGTGATGCTCAGCTTTGAGGAAGTACTGACATGCAGAGGCTAACGTTAGCCAAACAGCTAACCTTACTGTTTGCTCCGGTTGTAATCGTCATAGTTGACATTACAATGAACAGATCAGCGTGTGTGTGAAATAAAATACAAATCCTCACTCTGTTACTTCGTCTGTGGAAAGCGGAAAGCTCCGTCTGCACTTAAACACTTCACTTTCTGCAACTTCTGCAGCGATCTGTAGTGCTCTGTCGCCGTAAGATATCTATGCGTGATGACGTAGCTGAAGTCACGTCTTACTTCCGGGATAGTTTCTGTTCAATTTCAAACTAATTAGAGGAATTCTGAGGTCCTTCATCATGTAAAACTGAAACAAAATGTGATATTTTATGTGTGGGCATAATTGGTCAAATAACTTTCAGATTCAGATTATTAGTATCCAACAACTACAGCTCATATGAGGCTTTTCAGTGGTTAAGACTGAATAAAATCATGTCTAATAAACTATTTGCCTCCGATTAAATGCCTCCTTTTGAAATTGAGTAATTTTACAGATTTGGCAAAGGATTTTGCAATAATTTCTCGATTCAATTAAAGACCTTTGTTATCCCAGGTAATATTTAATTGAATTAAATCAAATGAAAAACAAAGAATAGAGAAGTGTGTATATTTTAATAAAGCAAATACATGATCATAAGAACAACTGTTACCATAAATGTTTAAATCCAGAAGGAACCTGCAGCTGAGTGGGTAACTAGTGTCTCAAAAGATATCATGTTGAGTTTGGGTTAAAAAAAAACAGTGTATTCTTTCAGAATAATTTTCTGTCATTGGCATTGCCCTCATACTGAACCTTCCTTACAGGTTCACCAGAACTACAGTAAAAACTAAATAAATTAGTGTTTATCTTTGTTTTTCTCACAAAGCATATTCAAGGTTCCAGCATTGTTCACAATACCACAACTATACATGAAGGAACTTCAAACCATCTCACTGTTGCGCAGGCACATAACTAGTCTGTGTGAGTCCGGACAAGTACGAAGTGTTGTAATATAGTTTTAGTGAGGCTGCATGTGGCTAAATGTGGCCCCCATTTAGTTCAACTCATCAAGACTTTTCTTAATTTTTTTTATTCTCTGTTCAACGTGGAAGCATGCGAGCAAAACAAAGTTTTCTTCAAGAATTTAAGGTAATACAGGGCAAGTCATTGATACACAAATGGTTATTTTGTGGGTGAAGTATTCCTTTAATCTGCATAGTAATTTTCATAGAAATGACTGTGATGAAGTAAGGACGATTCAACTGAACTTAATTAAGTATTATCAAGAGTGAATGTCTTAGAGTTTAAAATTAAGCCGATCCTCTGCCCTGGTACATTTCAATCAATATTAAGTAATAGAAACAAATCTTCCAAAGCAAGAAACCACAGAGGCAAGATGTTTTCTAATTAACTGTCAATGGAGCTTTACTTTTAAGAGCAGATAAAGAAATTTAAACTATTTTTTATTTTTAACTTATTTTTGAATTAAATAGTGGCAGTAGATAGAGAGGACTGGAGGACATTTTTTGATTGCTTGAATCTGGTTAATACATTTATGATACAGATGAAATGGAAGTATAAATAGTCCATGAATTGTTTTAATTTTTAGCGCATCCATTATGAAAACCAACTGAAAAAGTGTTTTTAGCTTGGTATTGACCTGACATTTTAACTGCATTCAGATGTTAGGCTCTGCAAGGACAATTTAGTAGGACCTTTACATTTTGGCTACATTTGCCAACTACAGCAGTCACATCTGCATTTACAGCTACAGGAGAGGCAAGCAGTGCAGGAATTGTCACTGTTAGAAAAAGTGCTTGCATGACCTTTTTTTTCAGGTGGATGTGAGGCTCCACTGAAGTCTGCAAGTGCTGCATCAGGCTGACTGATCCAAAAGGAGCCATCCTCATGAACATGACACACTCACAATGTCAAATAGCGCCGGCTCAGCGGAATTGTTATGCACCCTGAGTAGGCAGCAGTAGGTATGAAATTGGTTGGACCGCTCCCTATACTCCCTGGCTGACCATCTGTGTCCTTCAGTGATCATTTTGATACAAAAAAAAAATTGTAATGCAAAGATCAATGCGCAACATTTTAGCATTATTTGTGTAATGTACTGTCACCGAAATCTATCATGGTATATTCACGTGAACTAGCAAAGCACAAAAATGTTCATGAAAGGCCACAGTGAGGTAATGAAGATGTTTAATATATTATGATATTAAAAAAACATTTTGGAATGAATATGCATTACTTCCAATGAATATGCATAACTATGCCAAAAGGCAAGTCACTTATTCTTGAGAATAGAAAACTCCAAATACAAATCATAGACTGTATATAAGAAGTAGACGTAGTCCCGTTGACATCGCCGCTTGGTTTGTGCACTGCTGTTTTCAAGACTTGAGTTTGGCATTTTTGCCGTCGGCATCTTTTTTTTTTCTTTAAACCATAAGTGACCTGAGAGGGTGTAGCTAGCACAACAACTGAAAACACACTGTGAAAGGGTAAAGTTGTAAGACGAAAACACGGACAACTCTCAGACCAGACAACGCCATGGTAACCACCTGTCAATTACAAGGTAGCCCCGCCCTAAAGCATACCCTGCTTTATTGTCTATTTTACTCTAAATGGAACAAAAACTTACGAAATGAACATCACGCTGTATTGAAGAAGACTTGCAACTAGCGATTGAGACCATAAAATCATGTTGCCGCCTGCTACAAACAGACAAACAGCAACATGTTCCCCTTGACACTTGTCATACATCATAATATAAAACACACCAGAACAGCGTCATAAAAGCTTCACGACATATTCATGAATTTTGTTCAAATCAGTTTGAATGAAATGTCCACGAGGCCCTTGCTATTTATTACCCTCAGCTATGGAATGAAAACACCGATATACCGTTTTCCATATCATTGCATTTGGTTGAACGTTGCCAAATTCACAAATGTCAGTTTCTGTTCAGGAACTTAGAGAAAATACTCATAGCAGGTTTATCCAGTGGGTCATGAGAAGATTTTTACAATAGGAAATGTGTAATGAGTTTCTAATTACTCATTTCATGTAATGTTTCTTTGTGAATAAGTAAGGACTTGTTTTGCATAATGAATAGTAGACTAATGGTTAAAGTGGCTGTTTCAGGCTATTGAGGGTCCTTGAGCTGTTTCCAGGAAAAAGCAGTAGTCTAATCCCTTTTAATTTGATTCATATGAAGATATACAGGTTGTGAATTATTAGTGAATTATTTTCAAAACAAAGGCTTTTTATTCTTCCTTCTTTCCACTCCTCTTGCTACTCCAACCTTTTCCATCTCATCTGCCATGTTAACAATCATAGCCTTGAAGCTAGAGGGAATGCATTGGTGGGCCTTGAAATCAGAATCTTTGGATTACACATCAAAGAAGGGCAGGATTTACATTGTAGTTGTCGTTATGTAAAATGGTGTGAACTCATCAACATGTACTGTGGATGTGGATGACGGTTCGCCAAGTCAAATTTAGGAACCAGATGCCCCTTTAAACTGTCTTGGAAGAAAAAGAGTTGATGGTGCTTAAGGGTTCTCAATTTTACAAACATCTTATCTGTGTCTGTATGACTAGTCAAGCGTTTTCTCTTTCTCTATCTGTCTCACACACAGACACTCTGTAGTAAAATGTCATCCCAGATGAAAATATTTGCTAGATGAGGCAGCTCCCATCACCACCCTGCATTTCGTCTTCACATTTAAATTTGCTGCTTTTGTTTATGTCATCAAGTCTCTCTTTGGTATGCACTGAATACGTTCACGCAGACTCATTTTTGTCTCTTTGCGCCTTTTGAATAATAACTAACTCAATATTAGGTCATCGGTCATCGGTGCAACTTCATGCCTCAGTACATTCCACAGTCACAAATTCTCACTTACACACGAATACATACACACACATAGACAATTATTACCCTTGTGGCCACTAGAGTGCTGTGCTGTATTACAGATAGAGCTCAATGGCGACTTTACCATGACATTTGAAAGCTGTGCTCATGCCTCATGAGGTTAACCCCTGGGGTTAGTTTCCATTAAGTGTTTTTTTTAAAACAAGCAATGAAAAACCCAAAGGGGAGAATACAACCTGTTCAGGGCATTTGTTAGAAAGACTAAGCAAACTGTGATTTACCTTTTCTTGCTCCAGACCTACAAAAGTGTTATTCTAGTGTATTGTAATAGTGGTTTTAGTATGACAATATGATTTCTTTGAGTTTGGTCTTTGTTTTTTGCTTGAGACAAAAAAAACACCTAAATCAGTATGAACAACACAAAGTTAAGCAACAATTTGTAAACATTGTATCATCCAATAGCAGAAGATTACCATAATCTAGGGAGACAGGAATTAATAACCAACAAAGATTACTTCAACAACAGAGGTTTCGGATTTTGAAATAGCACTTTTGAACTGTACAAAAAAATATCTGCCTGTTGAAATTACATGCTTGAGCAGTCTCTGATCTACTTTCCATTTTTCTTTCAACTTTTCAACAGTGGCAGACATTAACACAAGCCAGTGTTGAGAAAAGCAAGACATTCTCAAGCACAAAAAAACCTTTTATTTCAGTATATTGCACCATAAAAGAGGTAATCATTTCTTATGTTTCACAAATCATGTTTCTATTGTTTTTCTGCTGGTTTGGGTTGTGACTGACAGAAGAGATATTGAAATATTCTGGAGACGAAAACAGAAACCAGAGAAGCAGCAAAGACACATCTCATTCTGTCTCATCTCAGCTCTTCGCAGCGCTCCAGAAATCATGACTGCAACACCTTTCAAAGGTTTAACATTCGAATGCTTTGTTAAACGGCTCCGTGCTCCTCAAACACGCAAAAGCAGAGACACGAGAACATAAGACATGAATTCCATATAACTATAGAAAAAAAGATTTCAAATAGCTGCATCAGAAAATGTATCGTGACTGATTTAAGTGTCTTTGCAATGTTGATATGTGGCATACAAGAGTCAGACATTCATTTCTTTACTTTTCTTTCCATGTCGCCAGTGAAAAAGAAGATGCTCTGCTCCTGTTTACTGGCAGTGGACAGTGGCCCTGCACGTGTGAGTACACAAACCAGTAGCCAGTATGTAAAAGTTTCTACCAAAAACTGATGCAGAGGCAGCAATTAATACCTTAAGCCGGTGTAATTAAGTTGATGCTGTGGAAGTAAGAAACATAGAGGTAATGCTGAGGTAATCTTTTAATCCAACTATGATCCAATAAGGCTATAATAACATAACTTCCAGTTGAAATATAAATATCCATACTGAAGGGGGGGAGACTATATCGAGAGACCAGAGTAGAGGTGGGAACAATGTACACTATTAATATTTGCATCATGCTGAAAGTGAAACCTTGTCCTTTGGTTGAAAGTTGCAAGGTGTTATATAAGTGATAACCCTTCGGCAGCATCAGATTCCTCAGTATTCAGGTCAGCAGTGGATATACTTTGCTTGTCCTTGTTTGTAGATTACATCCTTGGTTGTTTCCTCTGCAACATTTTGCTCATGTTTGTATTTTCAGCAAGAATATTTGAATAATTGGCAGCAGAGAAGACTTGCTTTAAACAAATTGTTCTCACCTCAGGGGTACTTGAGATATTAAGTGCTTCACATTTTCGTTGTTTTCACACATTGAGCACCCGTATTTGGTTCTCAATCTTGTATTTGTAATCATTAATCATTACTAACGACCTTCATTAGGTGCTAACTTAGTTTATCTATGCATGTATGCTGTGCAGACCGAGAGCCAGACTTGGCCAATTACGAAAATATAATAGTTATACAAGATGGAATTAATGTCATCAGAGTGTGGGGATATTGATGGGTTTCACCAACACCGTCTAAATAGTTGAGCATATTTGGTTGATGGGTTCATTAACGGTAATCAGTCTCAACTGCCTTTTGACATGTGCATGTAAATGAAACATAAGTAGTGTGCCCTTTAGTGTTGTTTAAATTTTCACGAAAATGTATCACCTGATTAATTCAAATAACTTTGTTAAATTGAGCCACTGATTATCTGCCTGGTCTGTGATGCAGCACCTCATTAGTTCAGTGTGGCCAGAAGGCATTCATAGCGGTCTAGCTGAAAAATTACGTATTCCAAACTAATATTGATATTCAGCAGCATGATGTACCGAAATATAATTCCTAATTCAATTATTAAATGTACACTGAAACATATTTTTAAACCTCAATACATTTCTTGAATGAAAATGGTGAAGCTGTGTAGACAGATTCAAGGTATAATACGTACATCCAATGTATTTTCACAGATGGTAATGTGGAAGAGTTATTTTTTCCTTGAAGCCTCGGGAACTGGACTCAAATAGCATCCATTTGTTTTCTACACTGTCGCTTAGTAATTCCAAGGAGAATTCACACAATACCTTCAAACTCCTTTGATAACAGACGACACACTCAGACGTCCTGGAATGGAAAACAGTATGCAAACAATGGAGTACATCTTTCAGATCACATCTGGAATTTAAAAAACAAACGCTGCTTGTGAGAACGTGTTAACTGCAAAGTCTCTTGAACTTGCATCAGGGCAACGCGTCCTTAACAGTTTGTATGACAAGTTGTTTTTCAGGCTTCCTACGAATGTCCAGCAAGACAAGCTGTCAGTGCGGCTGCGCAAATCCCTGCAATGCAGAGCCTGTTTAGGCAACAAAGTTACTTGGTTAGGTTTAGGGAAAGTTAGGGGTTACATGACAAATAAGTCTATGTTGTCTTCTGGTTTTACTCGGGACAAGAACACCGGTCACCTTGCTGAAAGTCCTTTGTTGTTTGACCCATCCATCCTCCCTGACCTAACCTGACTCGCCAGGTGGTTTGTTACACAGACCAATGTGAGAAGCTGTCATCAGAAACAGTTTGGAGAAATAAGGCACTTTCAACAAATACTTGGCAGGTGATTGGATAAACCATCAAACGTGTGCCGAAACCAGTCGGTAAAAGAGCGAAAACGTCTTTTCAATCGAGAAAATTCCTTAATGCCGTTCTTTGCTCTTCCTTCAATGATGAAAAACTCTCCAGTTCTAATATAGCTGATGCTATTGCAGCATCTATGCTAACCTCTTCAGGAACCGCCACTGTTGTTTAGAACGAGCCGGCGCCGCTCCATGACTCAATTGATATTCTAATTGGAAGGACTAAAAAGTTGTACGAAGTTAAAGGAAATCACATCTACCGATATTTATTTACTTAGATATTATCAGTAGGTCATGGCTCATAGATTCCAAAGGGTATTTTCTGATACAATGATTTACTTTTTATGTGTAGTATATATACATACATAGTTTTTGTAAAAACTATTTTTAGAATCTGGACAATTAAAGAGCTATGTGCTTTGATTCATGTACTGAAACACCAAGAGATCCAAAGCAGCTCACTATGCAGTACGAAGGCGACTACATATTTAATGGCTTGGTAGCTGAGACATTTTAAACTCTCCAAAGAAGTAATAAGGAGCTTTAAAATGTGGAGAGGTGTGAAACTCTCTACTTTCTCCTCTGAAACTAGAAAGAATAATTCACTGTGATTAATTCACTTAACACCCTGCAAACACACAATAAAAAAAACTGCTTTATGCAGGTTAATTAACTACAATACAAGATATTGTAGCTTGCAGGATCTCTCACATTCAGGCAGGGGAAGGAGAGGTATTTTATGTTGGATCAAAACACACATGATATGCATATTTTAGAGAGCTGAAAGTTCTCAGTCGTGCAGTACAGTTGAGAGGCAATTCACATCTGAATACTTCATGTGACGAAGTGTTCCCTTTTGTGAGTCCGCTTATTTGGCTCAATGCAGCCTGAAGGTTCATTCAGCATAAGTTGAACCTCAAAACAATCAATGAATAAAACAACACATGTGGCCACTGTGAGAATAAGGGCTTTTAATTTTTCCTGCCGAGAACAGCCTCTGCACTGCACTCAGTTTTCCAGTATCAGTATTGCTGCCTGGGAAGAGGCTTGTCCCAGGGAGCTGTGTTGTCTGTTGCCTGTCTTTGTGTATGACGGGAGAGCAACTGAAGAAGGTTGTCAGCAGACAAAGAAACCTTTTAATCACAGATGTGGTCTCAATAGAGAGCCTTGGCAGCGGGTTCATAACATTTGGGTCGCTGCACGTCCTCATCTAATATTCCTAAAGGTGGAAAACATTGTGAATAGATTTTGGGCTGAGCAAGGGAAATTAAATCTGTAATCTACAAGCAGTGTCAACAAGCATTCTTCATTTTAGCACAGACTTTCTTTTGAGAGCCAGTTTCCATTTTTGTAGTTGTGGTGGGTGTGTCAGTGCTGCTGTTGTGTGTCATTTTGCATGATTTATCACCAGCGAGGAGACTGCTCACACACACTGAGAATGGTGTCAGGACTTGACTGAAAAAATGCCAAAGAAAAATGAACTGAAATGGGCTTACTTCTTCAATATGTGACATTTATGCTAATATGGAATGAAGACACTCATTTTGAAATACCAGCCTTTGTAACGCCTTTTACATTTCGCACACCATCTTAGATTTCAAGAGCAGTATTCATCTCATCTTTGGCTGGTATTCAGTTTGTTGTTTGATGAATACATGAGACCATTTGGGTATTGTTTTTCATGAGACGTAATGGGCACAATATTTTGCAGTGACATGGTAATGTCTTTGTGGGCGGACCACCCTAAATTCATTCATCAATCTGGGTCTCTCTGTTTGATGACTGGGTGGCATTTTGTGAAGACTGAGTGCAGGTATGGTGGCATGTCTGTGATTCTGCCTTGGCATTATTTAGAGGCACACAGATACATTCCACACACCTGAGAAAAGGTCACAGAGAGAAATGGAGAACAGCAGCAAATTGCCTCTCCATCCCATTACTGGTCTTTGTTACCACAATATGTTTCCCAGCCTGGCACACTGGAGGGCTGCTGTGAACTATGGGCTGTGATTTAGGCCGAGAACTTTGACTGTGTTACATTAATCTAGTCTGGGTGTTTTCCATTCGTCAAAACAATTCTTTGTTTAGCATCCTCAGGGAAATTAGGAATAATCGAAGGAGATTATTTATCATCACTTGTTTATTTCTTTATTTTGTGGTTACCTAACATTAAGGTTTGACTATATTGATGATTGTGGGTTCTTAATATTTAAAGTGACACATATGAGTGAAGAAACCTTCAATCTGTTCTGTGCTTGCAGATAAGAAGATAAAAAGAAATGTTGCAATTGCAAAGATGAGCATGTCGTCTCATTTATTCCTGAGATTTGTCTGTGACTGGCACATTGGCATGCCCCCCCCACATTAACATTTATATTCATTAATATTTAAGACACTGAAAAACTTAAAAAAAAATACTTACATAATAAATATGACATTCTTCCTCCAGTGGAGCTTCTCAGTGGAAATGTACAATATTTTCTCCACGATTACGGTCAGTGTTTTAAACGTGATTAATGTTGTGAATTGAAACAAAACGCAACACAACTGCTTCGTTATGTTTAGGTAACAAAACCATTTGGATAAGCTCAGACAAAGAACATAGTTTGGCTTGAAATAAGTTTGTACGTTAAACTTAGCACCGATAAAATAAGTCAATGTTGTCTTTTGGATTGTTTGACCCACCCCGACCTCCTCCCATATATGCAGACCTCCGCAGGCTTCGACAAGAAACGTATTTGTGATACATCAAATACAATGCAGATTTGTTGTATGGCAACACATTATATGAAGATCAGACTGGCAAGTTCATGAGTTAGTTGAATAACTAATGACGCAGTCATTTTTTTCACAAGATAAAGAGATTTTCCGTTTCAACAAAGCACTTTTCAGCCCGTTATCCCTGCCCTCTGGACTTTCAAGATACTTCACACTTCTCTTCAACGCTCCAAAGTCAACGGGTAGGCTACATTCATCTAAAATGCTCAATGTTTTATATGCAGCGGTTAATGAAATACAGTTACATGTTTCCACAGGAAGACTACGGCACCTTTCCATCCATGAACTTGAATAAGCACTAACCTACATTCAAGGTATCCATTAGGATACTGTGATTTTGTTTAACTCAACAAATCAAGCTTACCATGAGACTGATTTTTAATTCTCCTTTAAGGCTCCACTAAATCAACTACATGGCAGGAGCAATTCGGAGTGGGAGTACGATACCCGTCATCATTCACAAAGGCATCAGAGTGTCAATGGAGCACTGTGTGTGTATGTGGTTGTGTGTTGAATGTGTGTTTGGAGGTGTAGAGAGTGAGAGGGTGGTGCCTGATGAGGTTAGAGAGGTGTGTACCTCTGTGGGTCTCTGTGGTGTTTGCTTTGGTTTTCAATCTCTCCCAGCAAAGCCTCAAATGCTGTGTTTTCTGTGAGTGTACCCAGTGTCCAGGGCTCGTCAGGCGCACAGAGCAAAAATATGCCATTTTAATGTGCTCACTGAACAGGAACATTGTGTTTGACTTTGGCTGTTCTTATCTGCCCCTTGGTAGTATCCTTCTCACATTCTAATTTGCTTTCCACTGAAAGGCATGTTGTTATTAAATTATTCAAATGAAGACTGCCACAGTATATGAAATAAACTTAAAGAGAAAGAGTTAAGATTCCACTTGAGGCAATAATGGTTGCTCGCTATTTTACAAAAAAAGAAAATAATTGAAACCAATAGAACTCAATCCATGAGTAGACAACAAAAGCAATCCGATCCATTCTGTTGTCATGTGGATATTTTTCCACATAACAGGAACCTACAAATCAAAACGCTAAACCTCACATGAAGAACATTTGCCTCAGTATATCACTGTTAAATTAGAGTTGACAGAAATAAACACAGGGTGTGTAAAACTGAGATAATAGTGTAAATTATTATATTTTAAATAGCACTACTCAGTAATTGATTATTGTGTTGGTTCACAATTTGAGGTAAAATGTGCAGTTGTTAGACAGTTACGCCAGAAACACAAATCGGCCAACAAACCATAAAGAAACTGTTCAAGTGAACAGCAAGAAGACTGAAAGCAGCCTTGCTTTAAGACAAAGCAAGGGTCTACGTTGGCAGGGGGGGGGCATAACAATGCACATTTACAAAGTATATTGTTGGATGACGCCATATCGTGTCGCAGCAACAGTTGAGCCATGGGGCAACATTTTTGCCAGACGAACCAGCAGGGTCATATGAACGGACAGCGGATAAGTGGATTTTAAGTTTCTATGGAAGTTTTAAGACATTTTTCTTCTATACAGATTGTTAATGACACAAATTCAAACTGAACTTTGAAAAGCAATCTTTCAAGCCATGAGGTCAGTTTTTGATACCACAACAATACATTTTGAATGGAGTCTCATATGATGTCGATTTGGAGGCCAAGACATTCATTCCTTAGAGGGACGGACTCATTACATTTGGTTCAACAAAAACGTTTGGGTTGCCTGACACTAACAGGTCGGTTGGGCTGACTGAGTGAATTTCAGTGTTTTTGTAGAAAATGACATGAAAGACGATCACATCATAGGTACCTCTCCTCAGGTGTTTGAACAGTTACCTGTTGCTGTCATTTGGATCTGTGAAGTTAGCTTGTGCAGTGAGCCAAAAACATAAAAGCGCAACAACAAAGCAGACAGTTTGACGGTTACTGCAACATCTGTGCTGAGCAAAAATAGCTTTTTTTTTAGCCAATCAGACTAATGACACAATCATGTTGAAGTTATTCAATTGTGAAAAAGTAAATGACTTAACCCCAGTGTCCTGGGGCTTGGATGACGTAGAGTGTGAAAGATGGATGGTTGAGTATTCTCTATGAACAGACTCTGCATTCATGTGCGGAATCTGTAGGCAACGGGACAAGATTTGGCATCGGGAGCGTTCTGATTTCTGTTGGTAGTCCGAGCAGTATAGACCAATCACGATCAAGCTGTCTTTGGTTGAATGCAGGTAAACAGCCCGTGTGGAGAACAAAAGAGACAGAACATTTTGGACAAATTGGAATCTCAAAAACCCACCGGCTATTGTCTGACGATAATTCATCTTTTTATTGGTATACAATTAGCTCGTAAACTGTCTACTTATGAACAATCCAGTTGTAGGAATCTTCCCTCAACCCCAGTTTCACATCTCAAGATGTTAATCAGACTGAAAACAACGAGCAGCGCATGCAAAAGGAAGTCTTGGCCTGAATCTCCTTCGGCTACATCGGAACCAGAGAAATATAGCCCCTTGCCTCCGCAGACTGATAGCTGATGGGTTCAGAGACAGATGGGTGAGTAACACCTTCAGGTTTGAGACTGAAGACCAAGATCTGCTTCCTGCTTCAGCCATTCATGTTGGCCTTTTTTTACTTTCCCTTTGCTGAACAGATGCCAGTTGCCCACCTTAAACACACCTGAACTAAAATGTTGTTGCCACATGCAGATACTGAAGGACTGATAAATATAAAAATGTTGTCACTGAATATTAATCAAGATTTCGCATAGTTGTCATCATCAATGTTCTGTTTGACAGGAGGGTTGATAACTCCCATCATAATAACGCCATTGCCCAGCATGACTGTTACAGTTTGTTTGCTGGAAATATTTCTGACTAAAGGTCTCTGAATACCTCCAACAAAATGGCTTTAGAATCACCAAAGACACTTCATCCCCAGGAAGCTGTAGAAAAATGTTAACTTTGCTCCAGCTAAAAGTGAGTTCAGGCCCCGGAGCTCTTCAACAATTAATTAGAGATTTCTAATGATGGACCCACATTTATGAATAATCCATGTCTCAAACCGTAGGAGTTAGCATAGCCTTGAGGGAGATCAACAAGCAGGCTTATTGTAATTATTATCATTCGTATTTTATTTATTTATTTTGCATGTCATGCATATTAACCTTTGCTATCTAATGTAGCCTCTGATAAAGTCTGTTTGCATTGGGCTGATTTCAAGTCTCAAGCCACGCTTAAATAAATAGTTAAGCCAACAGTTTCTATGTCATTGGCAGAAATGAATCACTGAGGTATGGTTTTCATCATTGGTGATCTATTATCCCGTGTTTACATTAAAACACATTTCTTAACAATCACGAGGACACTGAAGTCAATGGTTCTAGCCTTTCAAATGAACGGTTGCCAATGTAATTTAAGTTCAATATTAAATCAGAACAATCACTACCTTGAACTGGAACTTTTTTACATTAGCTCTTTGACAATTTTATAGCATCATGGAGTGTTTTCACATTAACATCACAGGAAGGATTACTGTTGTGGATTAGAGGGGCTGAGTCATGTGTGGGTAGAGCAGGTAAGCAGAAGCAGAAGTGTTGCTATGGTGTTGGACTTGAAAGTACTCTTTATGTTTCAAGACATCAGACTTGCGTAGGCAAAGTCTGTGCGGTTGTCATCCATTTGAGGGCAGGACTCCGGTGGGACCAGAGGAGGTGGACTCTGTGTTTACATCAATGATGATTTGTGGTCAAATATAGTCCGAGTTGATGGACAATGTTTTCCTGATGTTGAATGTTTAATTGTAATATGCCGGTTATCTGCCCAGAGATTCTTTTTTGTTGCTGCTGTTTGCATTCCTCCTGATGCAAATTTAAAAAACATATATCACTACAGAAATTCACTAGTGATGTTGTTGTCTTGTTTCTCTTGTGTTGCAGATGCATTTTGGGGTGTAATCCTGTGTTGTATAATGACAATAAATGATCCCTAAATATGTTATCAGATTACTTTCTGACTCCTGCAGACACCTGAAGTGAGCAACACAACCCCCATAGCTCAGCTCTGAGAAACAAAAGTAAAGGCTACAACACACACATGCACACACACACACACACACACACGCACACACACAAACAGCATAAACACATGATCAGTTCAACCCAGTGGGTTGAACATACTCGCTGGTATACAGCATGTGTACAAAAAAGTCCCATCCAAACATCTTTCAAAGCAAAATGTGAACCAACTCAGTTCACAAATTGTTTGCCCTCTCTGCCTCGAAACTTGGTGTGCTTGCAAATAATACGTTTAAGAGCCAATATACCTGACGATGGACCCACCAGATATCTGGACTCAAGCAAGAGAAGGAAAGAAAGAAAGAAAGAAAGAAAGAAAGAAAGAAAGACAGAAATGCTTCAGTTGGTAAGAGGGAAAATGTGAATATGTATGCAATTACAAAAGTGCATTGCATAAAAGGTGGCTGGTGCAGCACAATGCTCTCACTTTAATTGATTTGCTGCTGCCTACATTATATCGATGTGATAGGACTTGTTCCTGATGCTGTCTCTCTCTCTCTCTCTCTCTCTGCTCACTGCTGCTGTCCCTCAAAGTCAGATAGGATCTTGACATGGTTTAAATTAAAACTAAAATTCACCTGTCTTTGAACTCCTGCCACTATTCAGATTCATTATCTTACTCATAGTCCCTGTCAGTATGAAATGATAATTGACCAGCCTGATGTCGCTTTGAAATTTGCTACACTTTCTGACTTACTGACTCACTTGCTACATAGTCTGACTTAACTGAATATAGCTTTCAAGGAATGTGACATATTACCTGTATATTACCCCTGTAACAAGGATTTCATTTATATAAGTACTATTTAGCTGTTGTATGTAGATGTTCTGACATGATGACTGTTTTGTCATTGGATTTGTGCAAAATCATGAAATCATGCATGTTCACCAGATACTGCTTCAGCTCAGACTTCAGTGGGGACTCCAGCAGCAACCAGCCCACCGCGGAGAGACCCAGACCCGGCTTCGCTGCAGCTTTCAACCTGCAGAGCTTCACCTCGCTGCTCCGCCAGTACCCACTGGTAGCAAACACAGACACCATGCTTCTTGAGACCCAGGCCGTATTGTTTGGCCTGCTGGAGGGAAAGGAGGTAACCAGGACTGACTAGCAGAGTGTTAGACAACTGCTGCAGTAAAATTGGTTTGTTTTTTAATGGGAATCTGAAGCACTACTACTTTTATCCACTGGGACTGCCAAAATCATCACAAAATGTAAATTCCTTGTAGTAACTTTAACAACCGTATAAAAGGCAGGAATTGCTGGTAAACCAGCCGTGCACATCAGCGTAGTATGGAAGTATGGAAGCATCCTAATAAACTCTTAAGCACTCAGAATAATTAGCTATTGCATAACCTGAAACGGCGCCAAAGGGTTAAAGCCCAGTTTTAATGTAGTTTAGGCATTACTGGGCTTCAGAATTGGGCTGTATTCCAAAAGGACAATTTAAGAGAATTACTGAAGGCACATTAAGTTGTCAAGATACCCATTCCATCAATGAAACCCCAAAGAAACATTGTGTTGCAGAAGAGAAATGCATCCCACATGTGTGGGATGCATTTCTCTTCTGCATGGCTTTGTTCATTTGCTGCATGCATATCCTAAATTACCTCTCTTCGGCTCAAACAGGGCAGCTAAATGACACAGTGTGCGTTCTTTTAAGCTGAACAGTGAACTGTGAACAGTACACTGTGTGGGCAGATGCACAGAAGTTCTCTGTGACATACTAACAGCGGCTTTCTGATGTGATTACATTTATAAAGGGCACAATTATTTTTGTTTGGAAGAGGTGAGAAGAATGTGTTAGTTTCATTCGGGTTATTATATTTATATTAGAGCACATTGGCTTATCAGCATCACTGCCATCATCATTATCTGTAATATCACATGGGAAAGCTAAAATAAAACAATGCGAGCACTCAAAGACCTTTTGGCATATGGGTACATCAGCATCTTGTAAAAAAGTAATGTATTAATGGTTTGAAGTGATGTTCGCTTTGGAAGGAATCCTTAAACAAATCATACACTTAAGACAATGAAACTCACTACTTGCTCCGGCAAGTAGTGAGTTGCAGTAGTCCAGGCGGGAGATGACAAGAGCCTGGATTAGCACCTGCGCCATCTCATCAGTGAGGAAGGGGCGAATCCTCCTGATGTTGTAGAGCAGGAATCTGCAGGAGCGTGTAACCGATGCAATGTTTGCTGAGAACGACAGTTGGTCATCCAGGGTCACACCCAGGTTTCTCGCAGTCCGAGTTGGCGTCACCACGGTATCATCAATAGTGATGGACAGGTCTCGGTGCGGGCAACCCTTCCCGCTCGGTTTTGTCCAGGTTGAGCTTGAGGTGGTGTGTCGTCATCCACTTCGAGATGTCAGCCAAGCACGCAGCGATGCGTGCCTCCACTTGAGTGTCCCCGGGGGGAAATGACAAGACCAGCTGGTCATCGGCATAACAATGGTAAGAGAAGTCATGCGAGTGAATACAAGAACCCAGAGATGTTGTGTAGAGCGAGAAGAGAAGGGGCCCCAGGACTGAGCCTTGTGGAACCCCCGTAGTCAGCATGCGTGGTTCCGACACAGAGCCCCTCCATGACACCTGGTAGGATCGACCTGCCAGGTAGGATGCAAACAGGGAGAGTGCAGAGCCTGAAACGCCCATCCCCACGAGGGTGGATAGGAGGATCTGGTGGTTAACAGTGTCAAACGGCGCAGACAGGTCCAGGAGAATCAGGAAAGAGGAGAGACAGTTAGATCTCGCTGCGTGAAGCGACTCCGTCACCGCAAGGAGGGCTGTCTCAGTCGAGTGACCCACTTTGAACCCGGACTGGTGAGGGTCCAAGAGGTTGTTTTGGTGGAGATAGGAAGATAGTTGAGTAAAGACAGCACGTTCAAGTGTTTTGGAAAGAAAGGGTAGAAGGGACACCGGTCTGAAGTTCTTGACATCAGAGGGGTCAAGTGATGGTTTCTTCAGAAGGGGGGTGACTCTAGCACTCTTGAAAGCCGTGGGAAAGCATCCTGAAACAAGAGATGTGTTCATGAGGTTGGTGAGAAAATGAAGTTCAGTCGCAATAGACTGAAGAAGAGGGGAGGGGATCGGGTCAAGGGAGCACGTGGTGGGGCGGTTAGATGTAACAAGGTTGAGGACCTCGTTAGGGGAGAGGGGAGCAAGATTGGGTAAGATGGGGCATGGAGAGGGGAGGGAGAGCTGTGGGGGAAGAGCTGGAGATGGTAGAGAGGGAGAGGGTGGACAGGGAGAGAGTGGACAGGGGGGCTGAGAGAAGGAGGATCTGATATCGTTTACCTTCTTGTCAAAGAAGTTGGCGAAATCGTCAGGGAGAAGGGAGGAAGTAGGTGGAGGGGGTGGGGGTTGGAGGAGTGAAGAGAAAGTTTCAAAGAGTTTTTTAGGATTGGAAGCAGAGGTTAGGATTTTGGAGCGAAAGAAAGCAGCTTTAGCAGTAGATAGAGTGGTGGAAAAAGTGGAAAGAAGAGCTTGGAAGTTAAGAAGGTCCCCGGGAGTTTGCCTTTTCTCCATTTACGCTCAGCCTTTCTTAGGCTCCGTCTGTCATTACGCACTGAGTCCGACAGCTATGGGGCAGGTGGGGTTGGCCGTGCAGGCCTGGAGGTGAAGGACAGAGGTTGTCCAAAGAAGAGGAAAGGGTGGAGAGGAGAAGATCAGTTGCAATATCAGGGGATAGGAGAGAGAAGGCTTCAGGGTCAGGGAGAGCAGAGGTAACAGAAGATGAAAGATCAGCTGGGGAGAGGGAGCGGAGATGACTACGGGTAGAAACCATGTGGGTAGGTGGTGGAAGTACGGGGGGAGAGGAGAGGGAGAGGGAGTAAGACATGAAATAGTGGTCAGAGAGCTGGAGGGGAGTGACAGAGAGGTTAGCAGTAGAACAGTGTCTAGTGAAGATAAGATCCAGCTGGTTGCCGGCCTTGTGGGTAGGAGGAGAAGAGGCGGGATAAAGGTCAAAAGAGGAGAGGAAGGAAAGAAGCGGTTCTAATTTATCAGTCTGGATGTTAAAGTCTCCGAACAGGATGAGTGCGGAGCCATCATCATGGAAGTGTGAGACTAATGTGTCGAGATCTTCCAAGAACTCACCAAGAGGGCCTGGTGGGCGATACACAACAGCAATGGTGAGCTTGACTAGATAAGTGACAGTAACCGCATGAAATTCGAAAGAGGACGGGGAGAACTGAGGAACCGAGACAAGAGTATATTTCCATTTTGGGGAAATTAGCAAGCCAGTACCACCACCCCGCCTCGCAGCTCTGGGAGTGTGAGAGAAAGAGTACACTTCTGACAGAGCTGCAGGTGTGGTGGTATTTTCTGGCGTGATCCAGGTCTCAGTTAGAGCATGAAAGCTGAGAGAGAGCAAGGAAGCGTAGCCCGAGATAAACTCAGCTTTCGGCACTGCCGACTGGCAATTCCAGAGCCCCCCCGGTACCACTTGCTCAACATGAGCTGAGAGAGTAGGATAAATGAGGTTAGCGGGGTCACGGCACCTGGGAGTGGCCCAATGTCTACGTGACCACCGAGCAGAAGAGAGGACCGAAATCGGATGCAAACACATGGTTTGAACAATAAAAATGAGGTAACTACACGTTCGAGAAGTCTTAGCTTGACAAAAAGTCGGGCTTGAAAAAGTCGCCTTGTTGCCTTTGTTCGCCCTAGCCTTCCTTTGCCAGACGCTTGAAAGCTGACGCTTCCAGCCTACAGAAGTGCTTAAGGACAGCAATCTACTGATTGTCTGCCAGGAGTGTAGGCTCCTCCCTTGCAATTAGCAAAGCTATTCAGCAGCTGAGACTAAATCACACCTCCTTAGACAGGCAGAAACTCGGTCCAATCACCACTGAGGCAAGCCTAAGTACAGCTATAAAGACAACTTAGTTAAAGCAAGAATAAAATACCCATCAGATTCTGGGTGAGTCATAAGTTCAGTTCTTGCTCCAGAAGTTGAAAACAGTCTTACACAGAGACTCTGTCAGTATTTACAGTCCCCGGTCTCTCCCACTGTGTAACACAATCTAATATACCCACCTGGTGACACTTTTGTGTGTTGTTCTTGCATGGATTTTATTATATTTTTAAAACTTTTCTTCAAGCAAACAATGACTACTTTCAGTACCCTCTAGTCACATTATAACGCACTGCAACATGTGATTATAAAGCATTATAAAAAGTATGAACCTTGTAAAAAACAATGTCAGGGAGTGACCAGCTATTATGAAGTAGTATGATACTTGATCTTATGAGTCATTATAAAATGCTTTATAATGTGTTATGTTTGTTTCTAAAGCAGAAAATAAATTTACTAAATATCACTATTTCACCTATGTTACCTATGTTAGGTGCAGTCCTTGTCAGTGTAAATAACTAGACTTCAAATATTAGAACTTCAAATATATTCAATAAACTGACTTGAATGTTGTTAAAGCCTTCCAAAAATACACAGAACATGAGATTGTAGGCGTTGTCAGCACTTGATTTGTGCTAAAGCTTTACTGATAGCCGTAGTTATTGGTTTAACACCAACAAAGCATCTAACTCCATATTTAGATTGCAGTTGTTGGCGGTGTACCAAGGCAGAGGTCATGTAAAGAGACACATCTGATATCCACTATATGGAGTTTTTCTGGCATGAACAGTTACTAATTTGAAGTTACAGTTGGATCGGACCCTTCCAGAGGATCTACATACATCCCTTTGGTCCCTGTGGATCGTCCTCAGAGCTCAGAGAGGGATTAGCTGTCTGTAGCCTCTAACCCGAACCCTATATAGTTCAATGTGTAGCATTTCAGTAGCCTACTCTTTTAAGTGTAGACATCTTTTAAATAGCCTTTTTTGTATCTTAATTATTACTTTACATTTTAATATAATTTCTATCTCAACATACAAATATCCAAATAAATATCCCAAAACTGTGTAAAATGTTCTCTTGAAAGCTTGTGGGTTGCTGTCTTCTTCTGTTTGCTCGCTTAAAACCTTCCACTAAAATGTTTCTCATTTCCTGCCAAAGATCGACACACAAGCCAGTTTACAGCTATACAGAAAGCCAGATATTAGGAAGAGGTGGCCTCACTCTGCACAAGTCACTGTACCCGACCTCTGCTGTGTTCAAGATTATGTAACTGCTACAAAAGGTAACACTGAAGAAAGAACAGCTGAGCCAGTCCTCACTCTTTCCTTCAGGTCCATTGTAACATGTAGAATGTTTGGATTCAGTTAAAAGTGATACGTGGGAGTGCTACATTTGCTTGCATTCGTATTGTCTTTGTTCTTTACTGGGAAAGCCCAGACTGACCTCATCCACTTTCTGAAAGTCTGGCCAGAGTTGATGGACACTGACTGAGTATAAATATTCAAGCTCTGTGGCTCCATCTGTGCTGCCAAATTAGAAACACCATTATCATTCCACAAAACCAAAGCTTTTATGCCACACCTACTTGTGATCGAATCATAATGTTGTTTGTGCTTCAACAACACAATGACGTTTCTAAAAATACACCGTTATTCAACACAAGAAAGAAAAAAAGGTGTTTTACATGATGCAGAAATGTAGAGCAGAGATTTGCAAGAGCCAAGTCTTGCATTTATTATGAGTAGGAGAATGAATCTACAAATGATCACAGACAAGGAGACTCAACAGATGAACACTATGCAAATATAAACATTATCAACAAAGGAGACATTATCTAATGTTACATAATGTCAGCTAAAATGTAATTTCTGTTTTAACTTTTAACAATGTTTCATCTCTGCCCTTCTATGTTGTGAATATGCAAAGGGTAGTTGTACATGTACCGTATTCATTATTCAATATGTATAGTGTGGTCTTGTGCGGTTACAAAAGCTTAATTCTTCTGACTGCCACTGAATATAATCATCAGTAGAAAAACTGAACATAAGTGTTTTTTAATTAAAGTCTCTTGCTAAGAAATGCCCGAGGCAGCCTCTAATCTCATAGCAGCATGTTGTTGAGAATAGGGATATATTATTTTCAGGTCAAAATTGAATTCTCTGGTTCCCATCAGAATCAAAGACCTGCAAAACGGTGTCGCTTCTTCATGTTTTCAATTTGGGTTTTTTTTCTCAGATTTCTTAGAAGTTGTCTGATGTTTCAAGTACTGGGTGTAGGAACTCTTTTCATGTTAACGGTTATCTAACCGCTTTTTCAGACCTGCTTCCCTTACCGAACGCCTTTCTAATACAACCTGTTTCTACCAACCTGTTCTAGGAGAGGAAAAACTTAACTGACTTCAGCTGAGATCTGAAACCTGTCCAATGGAAGGGAGGGAGAGAGAGAGAGGGAGAGAGAGAGAGAGAGAGAGAGAGAGAGAGAGAGAGAGAGAGAGAGTTAGTTCAACGGTTAGTGAAATGGAGTGTGGCAAATTCCACATTAAACTTTAAGTAAATATTTAGTTTTTCATAACCCTTAATTTAGGATTTAGTTAAATATAAATTCAGGAAAACCTAACATTTTGTGAAATATTTAGTTTAGGATCAACTTGTGTAATGTCATAAAATGCATTTGTGTAAAATCCCACTAAGCTGCAAACTCTGTAGACTTAAAACAAGTACTGGAGACAGAATTAGGATGCAAACTTGACATGGACATGTCCCCGAAGAAAGAGCATTTGTTGCTGTCTCTGCTCAAAACAAATGGTGGAATGTGAGCTTTAAAATGGGCTTTTCAATAATGTAAGTAAAGTTGTGACCCTGCATGTCTTGGAGCAGGATTCAAAAGCTTGGAGTCTACAACCTTAAACGCCTTGTGACCAAACTGGAGCAAAGTTTACCAGAGGACAGGGAGAAGAGTGGGGCAATAGTGATGTGATGGGGTCAGTGAATCTGGGAAGTCCAATACTTGGGAGGTATTTGAAGACCTGTACAATCTTGTTCTTTATGTCATATTGGACAAGGAGTCAGTGTCAGTGCTACAGAGTGTTGGCAAGGTGTTCACAGTGTCAGAGTGTACAGATACTTCAAAGAGAACAGCATGTTTGCATTTATGTACTGAGAGCCTGGAGGTTACAAAGCAATGCTTTGGGTCTCTCAGCTACAGAAAAAAGAAAAGAGTGGCCTTAATTCACAAAAAAAAGAAAATAATCGATGTTGTACGACATCTTTCATTGAGAGATAAGGGGATTATATTCTTTTAAGTGTAAGCTGGCAATGTGTGATGCAAAAGGAAGAATCTCTATGCGAAAAGCGCTTCACTTCAGATCAGGATTTGGCTGCAGGTTATGAATTAAGCTGTAGCTCCACAGTCCACTACATCATCTGTCCTTACTAGGGGAACCATTATTACAGAAGGGACAGCCCAGAGGCCAGTTATAGATAACAATAGGTCTTTAGAGGTATGAGGGAGCTTAACAGCCCCGGTTGATCAACAGATCAATCAAGCAACTATGAGCCAATTCTGAACAATTGCTAGCAGAGAGTCCTTTAATATTATGCTGGCTATGATTCACACATTTAAAACCACAAGAGAAGAATTAAATGCGTTCTTTCTATTGCAACTCAGAAAAGGATCCCATTGTTTAAAAGCCCCAAACCTTTGATGATGGAGGTATTTCCGTGGCATGTCCCTGAACTCATTATGTTGACTTTGCTGCTTTTACCAGCTGCAAAGCTTGTGTTATTTTTCTCCCACAATTAGACATCATTAATGTCACCAATTAGACGTTGAACAGACAAATATTTGGGCAAGTGTGTGCTTTGCAGGCACTGGTGGCCACAAGGCAATCTAATTTAAATAAAGTTTCAACAACTGCAGCGGCCAGGGACACATGTAATGTGATTAACAACCAATAGAGACGAGGAGAGGAAAACGAAATAAGAAGCACGCATTTTAAAATCATTGTTTCCTATTGCAGAGGGAACAACCTATCAACAGTGTGCTGGGTAACATGCAGAAGAAATGATTTTACAATATGATGTTATGACACAGTAAAAATGTATTGTTACCAGGAACATTCTTAGTTTTGATGTACCAACATTTAGTCAACATTAAAAGCTAAAATGGCTTTGGTTTCTACTCACGATAGCCGTCACCTCATTATTTTCACCCAGCAAACAAAAATCAGACTGGTATTTAATGTTCAGTGCCAAAATCCTGAGAATTCAAGGAATAGTTTGATATTTCAGTAAATGCGCTTTATTCACGGGTTGCCTGGCAACCTCAGGGCAAAGACTGGACTCCAGAAAGTGACTGCGTCCGTCTGGGAGGTAGTCTGGCACATAATCCTGGGAAATCGTTTTTACACTCCAGTTTTTAACTGTTGATGCAAGCTTTCTCTCCATTACCAGTATTTGTGCAAAGCTAAGCTAACTAGCTGCTGGCTGTAGCTTCATACTTACTATAACTAAAGTGGTATCAATCTTCTCTTCTAACTCTCTGTAAGAATGTCAATAAGCGTATTTCCTTTGACATCTAACTTTGTAGCGCTGTGCAGATTTTAGACACTTTTGTAGCTTATTGATATGGTTGTCCAGCTACACACTGACTGTATATAATTAAGAATCAGGGCTCTCTGTTAAACCTTAAATAAATAAATCACACTACCTTGGACAAGCTAACTGTACACTACTCCTCAACATGATAAACGTAAGATCAATTATTGTTCTGCTGAATAGGAGAGAAAAATCTCAAACAAAGATACCATGAAGCAGCTGCTACTTTGACATTAACCGAAGCAAATTACGAACCAGATGCAGAATAACACTAAAATAATAAAATGAAATACACTCAAATTCCACAGGACCACAGGAGGTTCTCTTACCATCATGAATATAAAAAAAACATTGTTTACAAAAGTTAAATTGATGCAGTATCTATTTTTTAAAATCCTTTTAACTGACATTTTACTTGTCGTATCCCAGCTCAGCTTCTCAAAGGTCACAGACTTCTCAAACAAAAGTATTCCACTGCGGTTCCACTGTTTGTTTGTGCCTTTTTCCTGACTGAACACCTGATTAGAACTCAACGCGCAGTGAAAAGCACATTTTAACACACCAAACACATGCTAATCTCTCTGTAACAAAGGGTGAATGTTAATTTAGAAAAGTTTATCACGATGATTCATTTAAATGACAACAATATGTTATGGTAGATAAAATGATCATTTCAAATGCCTTCCTATTCAGTACCTCTCTCACCTTCATGATCTCCCCCAAAGAGTGAAAATGTCCTCTGAATTTTAAATCAGCAATATGACGATCCGTATTGTGAAAAGGTCGCAAGGCCTCATTTTTCATTTAGCCTTTGAGACTGTGACTGACTGCCGTGTTATTATTAGCAAACTAACTTTCAAGGTTTAGCAGGAGATAAGTGCAGAAGCCTCAGCATGCGTTTGATGACATTCAGACTTCCGGGTGTCACTTAAAGTATTCATTGAAATGTATGATCTAATTTGAATGGAATGAAAATGCCATCTGTGCAACAACATTTTCATGATTTATTGATTTAAAAAAACTGAATAAAAGACCTGAGCCTTTGAAGAGCTCGATCACATCCCATATTTTTCACTCCATCTGCCATGATGACATGCCAGCTTTTATACACTGACTTGTTTTTTCTGCATACATGTTGTTTTGCATTTTCCAAACTTTTGCCAAGGTGATATCTTTCAGTGTACAGAGTGGAAGCCTGTCTGTCGAGAGGCAGTTTGCTTTCTGAGCTCATGCACACAAAAAAAGAAAAAAAAAATCACTGCCAGCAGCAAATTTCACTAATAATGTAAATTCAGTGCCTAATTGGCAGCACACCAGCTGTTTCTCATCAAAATAATGAGTCTGTTTTTCTTTTATGAGAATATTATCTATCTTCTTTAAGCTCAGCTTCAGTATTTCGTGCCTTCCATTGAAGCAGTGTGTCCTGATTACACTGCTACACCCTGAGGTTCCCAGATAGAGATCCAGTCTGAACCTGCCTAACGTTGACAGCCGCCAGAAAAGACACAGGGAGGCTTTTACCACCAACAGGCAGCTCCCTGACAAGCTCAAGACTGATTGCCTTTGTTGGTCAAAACAATATAGACCCCTTCCACCTCGTCATCATCCTCTTGGCTCACTGCACATTTTGATTGTATGCAGATGAGGGAACCTGAAGAAGTCTGTTTTTGTGCGCATGCATAACCGCAGGATCTTAGATCTGCCACTTGACTGCTATGTATTAATGATTTCAGGGACTCCAGCTCTTACACGTGCACTGAGCAATATCAAAAGGTTCAAATGTATTTTATTTTCTCAGTCTCAAAGAAGGCAGACGTGGTCAGCTTGCAATTCTTGTTGGTATTAAATAAAAGTGGCTTCTGGCATTGTGCTTTTGAGATTGAATGATAGCCACTCAGTGGCATTAATGACTTGCTCATGGCTGATTAAATGAGATGGCTTCAACTTGTGCTGTATTTGAAAGTAAAGATAGCCAGGTTCTAATTAAGTCCTCGTTTTATTTTAATGAGACAAACATTTTTAAAGTATCACGGATCGATATCAGCTTGGTGCTCATCGGTACGACGTTGATATTTTCTTCAGGTTTTACATGAAAATGTCAAGAACTTGACAAACAGAAACAGAGCACGACACATCTTCTAAGAAATGAGACAAACAACTTAAAGTCTTCAACGGCTGTATGAATGTACTTAGACACCTCGGTGATTGGATTCAAATGCTAATGTCAGCATGCTAATACGCTCACAATAACTAACATGCTGATTTTTTAGCAGACATCATGTTTACCATGTTCACCATCTTTGTTCAGCATGCTCACAATTGCTGATGAGCACTGAAGAAAAAGTTCAGCAGAGGCTACGGCAATGGAAGTTGCTCATAAAAAAAAGTATTGTAAATATATTTAAGTTATTGCAATTCTTTAAGGTACAAGAATGTGTGTCCCACATTTCATGGCAATCCATGAGATGTTTCACTCTAAACTAGGAGATTACCAAAGTCAGTAGCTTTCATCCTCTTTGGACGATGATTGCATGTCCAAAATGGATTGGCAATCCTATGAAGGCAAATCACTGTCAAAATCTGAGAGCGCAAATGAGATCCATGCGCGCGCGAAAATCAAACAGCCGCACGCGTATTTTACTTTGACGAGCGCTTTTATGTCACTCCGCGAGCAAAATTCACTCTAGCTTCAATCCGCTCGCTCGCGAGTCTTTTTCCTGCTCGCTCGCGAGTAGTTTTTCTTTTTGACAGTAAGTGGGCGGACCCAGTCGCCATTTTATCTCTACATCTAATTGGTTACAATCCTCGTCTTGGGATAAACCAGATATCACTCTGACACAGACGCTCGGGGGAGATTTTGAAGTTTGAGAGTTGAGAAATTACAGTCTGGACCAAAGTGGTAGACTGACCGACCAACCGGCTGACAGAACATGGCTATCCATAAAGTTATGTCTCTAGTGCAGGGGTTCTCAAAGTTATGACTGAGTGCCAATTTAGGGAGCCAGCAAATAATCCATGGCCGCACAGGAAGTCATGGGATTTGTCTCAATATGGCGTGACACTCCTGAGGTGCAGCTAGATGCCGTACAACCAGCTGGTTTCTACCAGTTCTGATTCCTAAGCAGAGAGACAGCACAGTTTGACGCAGTAGCTGAGTAGTGTCTTAACTGTTGACCGTTGAAAGTGAAAGTATTGAAACGGAGTGCAGATGATTAAAATATAATGCATGCATTATATGCACTTTCGTGGGCTGCCCCAAATGGGCCGCCATTTCTTTGTTCTCTTGTGGCTAAAAATATTCATTTTTTAGCTAAGGAAAGGTTTGGTATAAAGTCACTGGCTCAAATGTTCTGGATTTAGACAAATGTAACACATGTGAAACACTTCTGACAATTTTGGTGTAGTGCGCCAGCATATAAACCTTATGGTCATCCCCAGTGAGTGTTCATGTAAGATTAGATACATTTTAATAATGAATTTAGAGCACTCATGGGTGATTTTCCTCCACAGCACGAGAAGTATTGCTAGTTTTTGCATGCAATGATGTAGGTGGAGAGACTTGACGCGTAAGGTTCACAGCCTATTATGTGATTAATTGTCACAGCATATGTTGCCTATTTTTTAGTATTTTACACATCCCTTATTTGTTTGCATGGACATACGATACCCTTGCATGTAGTCACTGCCTCGCTTCTCCTACAGATTGTCCTACTGGCACCTGTACTTATTGTTCCTTGCATACTGTTATTGATTACTGCACAGGAGCACATTCGACATAAATGTTCCTGACAATCAGTTTTCCAAAAATAAATCTCCAAAAAGTGTTGTGATGCATAGAAATTAGAAGTTAAAAATTTTGATATAATAAAGTGGGGTTTGTATCTGGACTGCACAATGTGACAAGCTACTCTTCTGCTGTTTAGGAGCCAAAGCAGACTCACAGCATTACTTTATTTTCACTAATACAAATACAATTGACTTGACTCATGGAAACAGTAATGTTTCTTTTCCGTTATTTTCTAGAACAACAAGAATGTGATTCATTCATTCTCGTTGCCCTTTCATTGTTGTGATCATTTGAAGTAGTTCTTATGCCTTTGAAGTGCACACTTATGCACTGATTCTTGTCTTCCTTGTCCGTGCATCTCAGCGCGATGGAAGATTTCACAATCCTCAAGACTGAAGAGTCCATTACAAGAAATGAGAGTGTTGTCTATATAATGCAGTTGCTATTTCTGACATGTCTTTTAAACATTGAAGAACATGAAGAATAACTCAACTTCTGCAACCACATAATTCCTCTTAATCCTGATTGCAGACATGTAGCCAATCTTGAGTAGACCTGCATAATGTCTCCTAGCTGGGTTGTTCAAATTCTACTAGACCATACTGCAGGACTGATAAATAACTGAATATTGAGGTGAAGGTGAGCCCAACCCCAGTGCAGGCATAATACATTGATTCCTGCATTTTTAGACAGACAATGACAGCTTAATTGAATGTTTCCTTATGCATTTATTACTTAAACATTAATTCTCAGGGTTTGACTTTTAGTCCACACAATGACAAAAAGAATGTCTATTACATAGTGGTTACAAGTGTTTTTAGTTTTAAGATGTATTTGTTACTTTTGATGCAACATTACATACTCTATGGACAAATTTTCCAATCAGCAGTAAAGTTAACTTTTTAAACTATTTTTTCTTTTTTTGTGTTAAAATTAAGCCGTCCCACATGCCTCAGTAATTCGACAAACAGTAACACAATAAATATTAATGCAAGCTGCAAACACATTTGCCAGCCAACAATCTGTTTTGAATAATTATCTTGGCACTTTTTGTATAGTCAGCTAACTAAATAGTTGTGCTTACCTCATAACAAGCCTTATTCACAGATAATGTCAATGGTAGTGACTGTCAGGTTTGCGTTGTATGACAGCAGCTTAATTCCTCACTGAAGGCATGGGGCCAATCTACTGCCGTGAGGGTATAATAATGTTTATGCTGCATGTTCTATGTAAATTTAGTGATGGAAGTGGCTTTTTAATATATGTGTGAATGTGTGTTTGTGTGATATAGTCTAAAGTTTACTTCTAGACAACTGAAATGGGTCGTGCCTCTAAGTTAAAGAACATTTTAGACTGTAAATAAAATCCAGGGGACAGAGACCCATATGAGGCAAGCAGCAGCATGCTCATTCGCACTCAGGTTTTATAAATCCCTTTCATGAGATTTTTTTCATTTGGTGTGACAGCATCACCAAATACTCTAAGGCATTCTCTGAAACTTCTATTTGGACTTTAATTTAATGCCCAGGCTGTTATGGATTTGATGTTGAAAAAAAAAACAATGAAAAAGGAAAGAAAATTTGAAAGGTGACAGAGAAAATTATATAATTGAAAATGGAATCATGGAGCCCCTAAAGAGACCGCACTCATTTGCATAATAATGAATACTCATGTGTTATTGTGTAGTCCGGTACATGCTGTTTGACTACACTTTGAAATGGATTGTTCCTGGGCTTTGAACCTCTCTCTGTACAGCTGATGACTTTGCACTGAGCAGAATGACAGGGAATTAATGAGAGACCATCTCTCTCACATCACAGTTCTCTGCAAATTCATTTGAACACATCTGTTCCCCTGGAGTGTCATCAAGTGATGCAGCTGTAAAATATGTGGGAGGGAGTCGTTAATGCAAAAGAGCACCAATGGCTAACATTACCCATCAGCCACCACTTATTTAGAAATGAAGTGGGCTTATTTGTATGCTCAGTTGGTTTTCTCTGCTCAGGGGACAACTGGAATGATATCCTAGCAGCGGAAACAATAAATTGAAAATGTACCTAAATGTTGAATAGCTGACTAGAAACCAATTGTCTAATTTATCAATTAAAAAACATGCTTTGCCTGCCCATATGTCTGCCATTAGCAGATCTGATATTCACTGAGGCAAACAAGCTTTTTTGCCCTTGACCTGAATGAAATATTCAGTAGATTCACTAACCCCCCCACACACACACACACACACACACACACACACTGATCTGGTGGAACACATGCACATGCAGCACGAGTAAGCTTTAGGTGGGCAACAAGCAGACATCTTCATCTCCAGCGGTCAGAGTCGTCGGGGTCGCCATTGTTCTGCTCTGACCCACTCCAAGCGGCAGAGACACCTGAATCATTTTAATGGTTTCACCGCATGGAGCCTCAGACGCACGAGGAAGGATTACTGTGATTGCATCTGTCCCGCTCCAGTGATATCTGTCTGTGTGGTGGCATCACAGGGTCACGTAAGTCTGTGATTGAAGAAGCCACCATAGATTTTAACGAAGCTACAAAACAAAACCGTAGTCCGGAGAGAGAAAAGTAATTACAGATTTTTTGTCTCCCCTGATAATCCAAGTTGAAAAGCAATTTCATGTTGAGGGTTTGAGATAATATCTCACTTTAATCATAGGTCACAGATGATGTAGGAAAGAAAGATCTAAAACATAGAAAATTGGGTTTTATAGGAGTTCAGAATGGCAGTATTTCAAAAAAGAATCTAAAAAGACTGTACTTTTCTGATGAAAATGAAAGGAATAGTAAGACATTTTGGGAAATAACCCTATTTACTTCCTTGCCACCATTTAGATGATCCGATTGATACCACTCTCATATCTGCACGGTAAATATAAAGCTATATCCAGACGTCAGGTATAGCTTAGCACAAGAACGGGAAACAGGGGCACAACAGGTAGCCCAACACTTAACATAACACTTAAAACCACAAAGTTATGTTTTTACATTTAGTGTTTTGTGCAGATTAAATCAATTAGATAAAATCTGTTTAGAAATGTTTTACTTTCCCGATACTGATTTCGATACCAGAACTGGCATATCAGCCATTTTGTTCAAACAATATATATAATAAATAAATAAATTAAGTTGTTTTTTTTTTACAGCTGCATACTAATAAACCTACATGGAAAATCATTTTTCAGTGTAAAATATTGTCAAATTGCTGACTTTTTACAAGCTCTGGCTAACGAACACTCTCAGCTAGCACCTGCCCGATTGGAACTGCGCATGTGCAACTCTCTACAGAGATGAGACAGAAGTGACATGGCTCACTCGTTAGCTTCCTCCATCACTTATTTCTGATGCAGACATTTTTTCGTAGCTGACAAGTGAGCCATCTCGCTTCTTTCTGATCTCTGACAGTTACACGTGCGCAGTACCGATCAGGCAGTATGTACGGATCGTGTAGCAAGTGACATGTCAGTGTTGTTGTTCCTGTGTAGCGTAAATTAGGTGATTAATGATATGATCTCTTGATATTGGATTGGTGCTTAGACTCACCCAGTTGTTGATACCCAATTCAACATTTTGGGCTTTATCAGAGACCGTTCCAATACCTGTATCGGAACAGCTCCAAATCTGTTTCCAGTGTTTATGCTGAGCTATGATAACCAGCTCCTGGGTGGTATCAATCTGTTCATCTAACTCTTGGCAAGAAAGCTAATATGCATATTTCTCAAAATGTCAAACTTTTCTTTTAATTCACTTAATATCAGGATCAGAGTAGACAAATATGGTTCCATACATGCTGAGAAAAACAATGCTTTATGTTTTAGTTGCTGCAGGAGCCGATTGGCTTTTACAGCTCAACGCCTCCATATGCTGCATGCCTCACACATGAGAGCTGGAGGCCGGAAACAAGGCAGGAGCTGTTCTCAGCGGTCCTCCCTACATGCTGCTTCCATCTCTGGGGCTCTTTGGTTTGCATGCGTGGGACCAAACTTATTCAGCATTAAAACCCTTCCTCTGTTTCATATGAACTCCCACATTTACTCTACTTTCTACTAAACAAAGCCTTTACCGTGAATGAATTTGTTTTAATTATCTTCTGTAACTTTAAGTAAAAACCTCTCATTTTCAGAAGAGTGTAGGGAAAATAACACTGTGATGTAACGAGCAACTAGCTTTTGCCGGCAGCAGATTATTCATTAGATCATTGTACCAATACCAGCTGCTGCCCTTATAGCTGCTGATTAGCGTATTCGAACACCTTTGTAAATACTTCATGTGGAAGTATTCATAAGTCTTCCTGGCACACTCAATAGTACCACAGAGTTACAGCAATTTTCAAAAATGTACAGTAATTATTAAATACGCTGCTTTTGCAAGCTTACAGTAGCTGCTTTTTGATTCCTTGACATTAAGCCTTTCAAGAAGCCAGAAGAGACTTTCTGATGTTTTTTTTCCTTTGGTTTCTTTACAGTCTCCTTTAAGGGAGACCCCCCAGCGATGTAGTCACTTGATTCAAAGTGTTTTCCTCTGAGAGCAGCTCTTTCAGAAAGTGGTGTCTGATTATCTCCCCTTGTCACAATTCTAATTAAAGCTAAGTTCAGCTTTACGGGGGACGCACAGATGTTTCTGATGGCAAGATTCAGGTGTTACTCCTATTCGGCCACGAACAAACGACGTGATGTGCAAGAAGTGAAGGGAGCATTTAAGATTTTATGTGGAGTGTAAGGCCTGAGAGTGCTTCTCTGGGATTTTATTTAAAATTTTAGTAGCAACATAGGAGTATCGGTCCGACTACTGCTGTGTTTTAACACGGCTCAGTGTCTCCATGCAGGGTTTCTGGAATAGCAACAGAGTATTACCGACAGCAGTAAATACCTCATAAAATAATTCAGTTAAACAAGAGGGACCGGAGGAGTGATCAATAATTCATGTTACCGTCAGTAGAATGTAAACACTGTGGAGCTACTGTACAGTCAAACATACACACATTATCTTGTGTGTCAGACTACAGCACGGAAAGATGTCTCGGAAACCTTACAGAGCAAAATTTATAGATTCAACCAGGTTCACATAAGTGCATGACCCAAACAAGGCAAAGTGGTCTGTTTGTATTATGTGACAGCAGCTCAAACCTCTTATGCATAAATTCACTATTCTTTGTGACCGAAACAGCCTTCATGCTGATGTCACAGATCAGTAACTGGAACTATATAAAAACCCCGCAGAGCTTTCTGTGCCAACTCAATATTTGTATAACATTGTGTTGACTAAGTCCAGAGTGGCCAGATGACAATTAGCAGTTTGTGCTGCACAAGCCTCATGCATTCAATTCAATAATTCCATAACTGTGCTTGATTGTAAATGGTATGATATTCGCTGAAAGGGCAAGGAGAATAAGTTAGTTGGAGTTTGGGTGCGGCAAAAGTTAACATTCACTTCAATCATTATATCACACTATATATCATTGATTTATAAAACAAGTTTCTTGAATTCCACATTCTAGTTTAATTAAGCAACCCTGCTGGCCTGAAGCCATCTGATCCCTTCAAATTAAAGCAAAGAGCTTTTTGAAAGGGCTACACAGATTATTGAAACCCCATTTTGTCAAAAACCCTCTGGTGTTAAACTTGGCAATCCAGTTAGAAGGCACAGCAAATGGTTGTTTCCAATATTTTGGATGACTTGGCCAATATAAAAGGTACGCATTGCATAAGGCTGAATGCAGATGAATTAAGCTTGCTGCTGTGTTGCAAACTACTCTTTACTCTTTGGAAATTCAATCAAAACCACTGCTATGGATGACGATGGTCTACCGCTCATGAAACCATGCGGGTTTGAATACTATTAATAAGCGGTGTTCTGCTGTAGAGAGATATTTTTTACAGCATTGCTGTATTGATTCTGCAAAATTTATTTCTGTGAAATTAAAAATGAAGTTATTACAAATAATATACAATCTAGTAAGAGTCCATGAATAAATTCCTGTGTTAATGAGCAGTAATTAACATGTCAAGCTAATAAGCTTATGAGGGATTTTGTGCTGCATCAAAACCTGAATGAAAATTTCAATTTATTTGTGGGCATCAGTGTCGTACTTTTATTGCTTTGTGGCTTCAACACCACCTGCAATAACAGCTGAACATGTGCCTGCTGCGTGTGAGTGCACCTCATTGGCCCTCTTCTCACCTTCACAGATGCAATGGTGTTCAAAAGAAAGAAGCACTTTTAGCCAGGGTTTATCAAAACAATCCCTTTCCATGTACCATCTGCCAGAAATCAAAGGCCAGCTCACAACCTTTGACCCTCCTCTCTTTACTCAAGAAACTCTGCAGTAAAGTAATGAAAAGTTTTACAGGAACTGAGGTAAGTATTTCTCTAAACACTTTCCAACCTCCACTGATCATACACTTTGCAATCTGCTCTGCGTTTTTCACCGTTACGTGAGCTAGGGAATCATTTAGACAACACAGTGTAGGCGGATGTCCTTTTGTCGGTATGTACAGCATCTGTGTGGGCTGCCTGCCGGGCTCAGCTCTCTTATGGATAGGGCACTGGAAGGCCCAGGCTCCCTGACTGCAGTCAGACAGATGCAGACTGGTGGGCGCCTCATTGCTAACTGCCTGCAGACAGACACAGAAGCAGCGGCCACGGTGTACCAGCACTCGCTTTGAAATGACTGCAAGAGTGATGTGAATATACAGCACATGTGCCTGAGTCGACTTCCCTGGCCTCCGACCCATCAGTCTGTTTACATGCTGTATCATGAGTCAGATATTGTGAATGAAAAAAACGAAAACAAGACTGTGTAGGATGAGGAATGTTTCATCTGTATTTATGCATATATTATTGCCATAATGGTTTTATTTGTTGTCTGTGCTGATTAAGTTTCATTAGGTTACGTGTATCAAAATTAATGGTAGTAGTTATTTTGGGAAATACGCATATTTGCTTGCTTGCCAAAAGTTAGATGAGAGGATTGATTCCACTTTCGCATCCACCAACAGCAGCTGGTTAGCCTAGCTTAGCATAAAGACTGGAGACTCTGATAACGTATCATCTAATAATAGCAGGGTGTTTTTTATATCACACACAATCTAACTATAAATCAAGGAATCTCTGTCTTTCTGTCTGTCCTTCACATATCTTGAGAAACATTCATCTACTTCACGCTTGGCTGGAGTATTGTTGGTGACCCAAAGGAGTGATTTGTCGAGGTTGGTGAAATTAAGTCATATTTCATGTTCAATATTAATAAACGAACGAGCAGTTAATTTTACATCCAAACTCTTCTTCAGTTCCATGAAGTCAACAGGAGCAGATACCCAACTGGAAGCAGAATCGAATCAGTGTATTTCACCGGTGTGACTGTGAGTAAGCGAAGACTTGGGTGTGTTTGTCCTCCATGAGTTAGACTGTATTTCCCCGGTGTAAGATGTGATACTAACTTATAACACTTAAAATGATGACCAGCAGCTAATTAAATGCATGCTCTACTTTATGACGAAGGTGGTTAAGTTAAAGCTAGAGTAATACGCATATTTGGAAATTACCCCCACTAAGTGTATTTCCCCAATGTTTCTGATCGTGAGTTATCGCGTCTTGGGTGTGTTTTTCAGGGGCAGATTTAATGATTTGGAGGCCCCAGGCAAGCAATGTCTAGCTTTACCTTTCACTCTTTCCCAAGCTAATGTTGGTGTTGGCAGTGGTGGAAGAAGAAAGCAAAACTTTCTTCTGATGTATTTTTTCTTTGGCTTCTTTAGAGTCTCCTCAGGGACCCCTCAGCAATGTAGTCACTTGATTCAAAGTGTTTTCCTCTGAGAGCAGCTCTTTCAGGAAGTGATGTCTGATTATCTCCACTTGTCACCATCCTGATCAAAGTAAAGTTCAGACATACCACTGCTCGAGCATTATGGGGGACACAGATGTTTCTCATTAAGAGGAAGGCTATTCAAAACTTTTTTTTCTGAAGTAAAACTATTAACTAGTAACAATATACCGCGTAGTTAAAGTCCTGCATTCGAATTTCTACTTAAGAGAAGCATGAAAGAGAAGCGTTATCAGCCCAATGTACTTAAATTTACTCTTCAAGACAGAGCTTTTAATTCCAATATGATGTTGAATAGTTTACTGAATAATACTCATATTTATATTTTAATTGTTACACTTTGTGAGTCACTTTGTTGTTTTCATCTGAACTAGATGAGTACACAGTAAAGTACACAGTCGAGTTGCGTATTTTTAAGTGCGTGAGGGCCTTTTTTAAGGTTTTTTTGGGGTACAATGAGTTAGAATAGTAACATAATTCAATATTTTTCACAGCTAAACATCATAGTAAATATATAGCTGTTTGGGGCCCTTTCAGTTGGGTGCCGCAGACAGTTGCCCCTGGTGTTTTTTCCCGAATTCCGAATGGGTGTGTGGGGCAAAGTCATGGCAGGTCCCAAGGAAGCACAGTTGTTTGTATGAGTGCTTTTCAAGAAAGCTGCAAGCAGCAACACCACCAACCAAGCATTCAGCTTCCTGAACGGGCAGTCCTTCCTTCACTACTGCAAGGATTTCCCCTCTCCTGCATCTCTGTTGGTACACCGTATATCTCTACTGTCTGGTTGAGATGTTTCTCAAGACATATTAGATGATGAAAGACGGCATCAGTTCCACAAGATGAATAATTAACTAGTTATTTTACCCCCTTTGGAGCACGAAGCGGCTGCCAGTATGTGTGCAGACAGGTGAGAACGATGGCATTGAGTCAGACGATCTCATGGTTTCACAGACGTGCAGCCAAGCTTGTTAATAAAAGGTCTTAGTAAGGGATTGCTCTGCTTTCAGAGCACTCTCAAATTTGAATAATTCAAATACAGAGGTATTGTAACATTTATGCTACATCATGAGCCACTAATCTTGTATATAAAATCATTACGAGGGAGAAATCTAAGGAAATGTTCCCCATTGTAGGGCTCTTAATGAAGCAGTCAGTAGCTCAGCCAAAGTTATTGTCATCAGCTTGATGGAAAAGAACATGCAAAGAAAGCACTTTCCTCTGACTACAATGTCGAATTGTTACGATATTCAAATTGCATAAATGTGTCACAGAACTTGAAATCCGAGTCATGTCATTGTACTTGTTGGCTGTGGATAAACTGAGCTCACAGGGCTGAACAAGCCTCTAAATCATGCATGTAGTGCCATTTTCCCTCGATGATGTGCGTAAAATATAGGTATATTTCCCCTCTTGCCTCCAAGCTAATGGATAGAGAAGGAGGTTCAAATAAATGACCAAAGCAGCCACACAGGCACTTAGCCATTTTTAATTATATATGTCTTGCATCCCAGGCAAAATAATCCCACTGTGCATTCCTTGTAAGTGTATCAATATGAGCTGGACACTATTTACAGACATAGAGCTCCGTTCCCTTGGTTGAAGGGAGGTTCTTAAACCTAAACCAGAGTAGCTCAGCTGGGAGAGCTGAAAGTACCAACATCAGGTATTTTCAGCCTTTCTTCCATCTAGACCATAAATAAACCTTGTTCATTCCAGAGTCACAGGGCACAGGCAGCATGTCACAGCTGTTGGAATAGCTGTGTCTCTTTTGTAAGGCTTTTAGTGTAGGTGGTGTGTTTATCCCACCGGTCACGCTGAGGCAGCCACCATGGGGCCTCAGCCCTCCTCGTTGAGTGTTGGCTGAGTTTGCCCACGCTATGCTCTCCACTGTGCGCTGTCTGTCTCTCCCGGTACCCAAGCTGTCAAGTATCTTCACAGGAAACCTACAGGAGGAGGGGCGCAGAGAGGGGACATCATTTTCACTAAATTACAGAGCAAGTATGACCCTCACACTAATTCTTTTTCCCACCCTTGGGGGAATTATGAGGTAAGTCTGACACCTTGACTGGTCCATAATGAGCACAGACACAGGCAAAGCGGAGAGACAATAAACTTCAGAGGGTAATACCTCGGCTTAAGTGACATTTCACTATACCCCTGCAGAGCCACTGATAAGGGGATACAATCTCAAATTGGTCTGCTTGTCTTAGGCGACAGGTGATTGATATTTCAGCAGAAGAACAAAAGAAGTTTCTAACTAGCTCAATACACCTGCGTAGCTGGGTGAAATGAAACGCAATCCTTCGCTCAGTGACGACTGCAAGTCCCCTCTAGCTGCAATTTAAAACTTTTTGTGAACCTACAGCAGGAAATTTGAGATCAATTATCATTTCAAGCAGTTTATCTGTGCTGACTAAATATTTAAATTAATGCAAATGGTACTCCCACAAAGGTTCGTGGCCATGGGATCTCTGTCGTAACCTAGTCCCACTCAGCGCTGTACCTAGTGTTTAAGCAAATTATTCTTCAGAGCCAGTTCGCTCATTGCAATTCTTTGGTTATGGCAGTGCAGGTAACAATGGTTCCTGCAATAGAATTTTAGATGAAGCCATTAAATGTGAAGGTTTGCTTTGGAATTGGTATATTGCTGAGTTAATATCCAATGGTGGAATGTAACTGAGAACATAAACTCAAATACTGCACAGTATTTGATTAATCGATTATCAAAATAGTTGTCGATTTCTTTTCTGTAGATCAACTAATTGATTCGTCGACTAATTGTTGCAGCTCTAATTTGCATACAAATATGCCTGTATTACCATATCATTGATATGGCCAGTTTTAAAAACCAGCTGTTCTTCACTATATTGACATTTATTTATTTTCTTCTTCTATTGGTTTCCTTTTATTTACATATTTGAAAGCTGTAAACAGGGCTGATGGCAGCGAAGACTGGAACAATAGCCGAGAGACATGATATCATCATATCTAAGGTGCAACATTCCATCTGTTTGCTGTGTTTGTGTGTTGCGGTGAGGACAATAACAAGGTACGTTAGTTGGGCTGTTAAACGTCAACAAGCCTCTTCGGGTGCAGCTTCCTATTTCTCCCACATAACATTATCATTGGTGAAGCAGCTGTAGATGTCGGTCCCACTGCTTAGCCAGTAAGATGGATGTCCTGCACTTTACTGACAGCAGATATTCCATTATATCAACCAGCAGTCACCGTCTCCTTCCCTGAATTATTACCAGCCCTGTTACTTGCCTCAGCATCAAATTGGCTTAGCCAGTAAATGAAGGATTTGAATAATACATTCCACCTATCTGCCTCCTTTTCTTCTGCCTGGACTTCATTTAGATTTACATGAAGCATTACCACCCTCTCCAATGCAAAACAAGTGAAATCGCCTGATATCCAAAGCAGAACTGCTGTCATTTCTATCTTTCTTCACTTAGAGCTAAGTATAAGAAAATCTATATTTCAGTTACGTTTGCATGCTCTTAACTGGATTAAAATGTCTCGGATCAGTGGTGCTGTTGGTCTGTTTTGCTCGTATCTATACCAAAGCAATACTGGGAGTGTACTGAGCAGCTGAAATTTCCCGTACAGTTCTCTTTTGGCAAAGATCCAGTAGCTATTTGTTCAAGCACTCAATAAATTCAAAAAATACATTATTCACAATTAAGTTGAAGTATCAATTTCCACTTCAGCTTTATGTTGACACAACATTTAAAGTTGGCCCCTCCTCCCCCCGACTCAACGACACCAGAAGCACACGCCCCCTGACCGCGGTAGAACACCACCCGATGTAGCACCTGCAGCGTCGCACACGGCAGCGAAAGAGAAAGCCAACCCCAGATTCACTCTTATTTTGTGAAAAGATTTGTCCACTTTGCATTTTGCCTATATTTGCCTTTTTTTCGGCGGTGTATCCACCATTTTCGTACCTTTCTCTTGGATACATGCTTGTGCATTCAAGGGGACTAAACACGCAGTGCCCAAAAGCTGCGTCCAGAAACATCCCGAACACAGCAAAATAAGAAAAACACAGGCAGAGGGTAGCGTCTCTAGATCCAGACATCGCCACACACTAATCGGTCATAAGTGATGTGAGTCTATAACTTGGTTTCAGGGAAATTATTTTTATAATATGTATATGTGACAATTCATGAACATACCCACATATTCGGGGAATCATTTTGTTGAACTTGACCAACTCACTCAACCTGTTTTGCGTAGGCTGAGTGAGTAGTTCAAGTTCAACTAAATCATTGCAATTATTAATATTATTGCAAATACTCTTCAAACCTTTGTAGGCGGACTATCCAAGTATGGCGCGACCAAAAAGGTCCATCTATTGAACTTCTATCAAATGTGTAAATAAAAAATAGGTGAGAAACCTTGAGTAAAAGTAAAATGTCTATTGTTGGGTATATATAATGCAATATCGTACATTGTTTAGACATTCATAAAAAGTAAAATTAAATTGAAAAAAATAATAATAATCAATTCCAATTTCATCATATTATCATAAAATGTTGCTTACAGCATGAACAGACTATTATCTAGTAACATATTCATTGCTTTGTTTGCTTGTTTTGAAAAGACAATCACATTGAACATGATGTGCAGCCTCAATCTAAAACCCCAGAAAGCATCAGTTTAACTGAAAATGTCGTTAATCCACCCAAATGCAAAGATACATAAAGTAAACCTTTGTATCAAAACACAAACAAGAGACAACTCTTTAAATCCAATCATGTGGTGAATAGATGCCATGGCATTACACATTTGCAATTATCATAACAAGTATATTCCCTAATATAAACTTACCACCCACTGTATAAATCGTTAGTATATTATAAACAGAGACAGCACTATCCAATAGGAATCAAAGCTCATACCTGAACGACGTTAAAGCGGCCTTGCCCTCAAGGTAAATTCAGCTGGGAAGGTTCATTATGAAAGCTCATCAAGCCCAACCCATCTGCTGCACCCTGAAAGGTGCAGAGTCCTCATGTTGTATCTGAGTGAAAAATAAACCGAACAAAGAGGCAATAAAAAACAAATTTCAGAAGATTATGCCCTTTCCCCATTGTATCCTAAAAAAGATGTTGCATGCTAGGATTCAGAATCGAAGCAGAAACATTGGCATTTGTAAAAAACTCATGTAGCTTTGCTTGCTCAAAAGAACAATGAGACCTTTGGCTGTGACCCTTTTCTTCCCTTTTCTATCCTTATATCTTTAAATCTCTGTGTTTTTACGTCAGTGACAGCACCAGGCTCAAAGGCTACGGTGTCTGTATGGGGTCATGTATCAGGCTTGCCGCGGGGTCGTGAGGACATTAAGGAGCGTGATACAGTGTGTCTGTCATTCTGAGTGCTGCAGCTGCACTGCTGTGACTTCCTTGGCTGGGCTGTCCACATCCACATTTCACAGCTCCAACGTGACTGCTGCAATGAGACAAGACATTGCAGCGTCTCAGTGCCAAGTCCTCGCACAACCACTTGCTCCCTCTCAGAGAAGAGCATCTGGAGCCTGGCTGCCGCTTCCCGATTTGCTTGGGTCATCCCCCAGACTACGTCATCACAGAGGACATCAGGCTGCACTCTCCATAAATTAAATCTGGGACTGCATTTACACAGGGACAGACAATGTGGGTTTAACTCTTGAGGCACAGATCCAACTTTGTCACAGCTACACTGTATCTTAAGAGGGAAATGTTATCTTTTCTTCAGTTTTCTATTTTCTATTCAAGTAGTGTCACCTTGCCATGACTCCATTACATTGGATTTTGTTCAAGTGTGAACCAGCCAAAGGGAGTGTAACGAAATACAAAAACACCTGCACTTAAACATGTTTAGATCATCTCTACTGTATTTTAACCACCATCCCGTATCACAATGTGTGTGCACAGGACCACATGTTTGGAAATTTGTATTCTGCAGGTTCTTGTTTTCAATAATTCATCATTGATGTGTATTGATTTTCTATCACAGGGACCCAGGCTTGACCTCTTCAGTGAAGTATGGTGTGCTTCAACAGCTGCCCTGCCCCCCCCCCCCCACAACTTAATCCTGAAATTTAAACAACACTGCCATCACAATGTGGCAGGTTTTACTTCTCTAAGGGGACACCTTACTGGTTTCCATTTAGAGTGCCTGAACACTGTTATGACACAAAGAGCTCCCATGTATTTAGAACAATGTACAAATATAACATGTAGGTCCATGTGAATATGACAAAAATATTCAGGGAATATATAAAGACCCCATGTTTTCAGTAAAGCTCCCTCACATTACATGTTTAGGAATCACATATTATAAAATAGTCCAAATAGTAGTAAATGGACATACTAAGCACTTCTTTTGGTTATTAAGGGGCCCCTGCTGGTAGGACCTTGGACCTTTGTGTGGGGGAATATTATCTCTTTTCATGCCAAACCGAATTAAACATGCCCCCAACCAGACTGGAACTGAGTCATTCAAAACCATTTCCAGCGCGGTGGTGCAGCCCTTACCCGAGAGGAGAGAAAAAGGAGGCAAAGTTTGCTCATAGATTGGCTGATCAAGCTCTAAGCTCATGTGACGTAGGCTAGCTGATACTCTTCACTCCGGCTGTCTTCATTAACTTGAAACCTCTCAGTTTGTATGATACACCGGCTATCATGCGTTTTCACTTCAGCCGAAGGAGTTGCCGTAACCCTCCCGGCATCCGTGACGAACCCGCCACCATTTATAGCCTCGCGGTGACAAACAATCTTATTATGAGATTTAAACTTTGCCTCGACTAGACCGGAGGATCAACATGCGCTTCTCTCGCACTTATTCCCCCGCAATTTCCCAACTGACACAATAATACCAAGCTATACCTACCCGCCTCCTTTGACTGTGTTTAAACGCCGGTGTCAGCTCTCGGTGTAATAGAAAAACCCAAGCAGGGCTCCGGGTCTGCTCAGCATAAATAAAGGTGAGCAGTGAGAGGAGCTCAGCCCTGAATTAAATCACTCATCGCTAAATGGATCTGTGAGACTCTCTCTTGACGCAGTCAGCCGCTGCTTCGTGCGCCTTCAACCCGAAGACAGAAAACTGGGATTCTTTTTTTTTAAATTTTACTTTTTATTTTGTCTAACAGAAATATCTCCTGTGTCGCTGAAAATGCCTTGTGGTGACATGCAGTAAGCTGCCAGCTTTGTATCGGGAAGAGGCTTTTGCTCCGTGATCGTCAAGCAGGTAAGCTGTTAACAGTGTCGCTACATTTTGTTTTGACTTAAATATCGCAGACTTTGCAGATAGCACACTGTACTTTATGTCTTTTGCATTCACACGGGGTAGCGGTAATGGTTGAAATTGAATGCTTTCAAGAATATTTGAATAGTATTGCTCGGATGTTGTGCAGAACCAAACAGTAACTCTTCTACCACCAAGAGCATACACACCGTACGAAATGCACAGCTGAACTTGTGCACCATTACGCCGAAAGTCGGTGCATTTTACGCTCGTTTCTTTGCGAGATCTTTGCCAGCTGACTGTGAACGGGACATGGACTGCGGTTCTTATGTTACAGATAGTGTTTTACCTTTCTTTCTTTTTTTAAGTTGTATCATTCTGAATATTAATTGAAGTGAATAGCTGTGCATTTTAGGACACGGTAGCTTCCACCTGATCCGGCTCCAGAGAAAGTAGTTCGCAGCTGTAGACCTCCAGTAACACCGCCCGCTGGAGATGTGGCTTCAGCACCACGGACAGCTCCCCGGCCGCTTCAGCTCAGCCTAAACTTTATTTCAGAGATTTACACAAAGAAACTGACTATTCACTTCTGAGTGACAACTCATGGTAATGTATTTATATTTATACATGTAAAATATTAAAATATCTCCATTAAGTCATAACAAACGGTATGATTCTGACAATTTAATGACCAGGGCATTGCATGGCCTGAACCTATTATGTTGTCAATACACAGTCTTGTACTTCCAGTACAGTAGCCCTGGCGGGTTCTCACTCAGATTAGCTGAGGATTTTGCTGCGTCTGTGCCATCTGTCTGGGAAATGCTATACTATATACTGCACGCTAGATGTGTTGATTTTTTTGAATTGTACATGGCTTCATATGGATTTATTTCTTTTTGTTTTAGTCATAGGCCTATAATTCTAAATATGTTTATCCATCTCTGAATGAAGAAAATGAGGAGGAGGAGGAGGAGGAGGAGGAGGAAGAGGTGGTGGTATCGGTAGGGATCTGTTGCCCAAAGCATTGGGGTTAAAAAAAATGCTGAAACAGTGCCAGGTTTACAGGACATCGGACACACGACAGCCAGAGAAAGCCCATACTGTAGGAACAATTCTCTGACTTTCCACTCAGCTGCACTATGGACATAGGAGTAGGAGTGCTGTATCATCTCTGTTCTGGTTAAATAATGGTACTGTCTTGGTGACATTTAAAGCCAGGAAAGCCTTTAAAATATAAAGCTGAAACAATCTGTTTCATGCCACTGAACTGCATGCATTCTATTGTCAGCGGTTGCCCTCGTTCCAGTCATTTCACGCAGAAGATCAGTCTCAGCTTAGCCTTTACCGTCAGTGTGAATCACTGTCTTACTTCTTCTAACTTTTAACGTCTTGAGTTATGACCGTTTCAAAACATCTTAGTTTTGCTGCTTTTGCTAAAGCTTTCTCTCGCATTAGCCTTCGCATCTCCCTTTTCCTGTCCCCGTCTCCCTTATCTTGATTATGCAGCTGGATGATTGAGTCAGCTATTTTGTATGCAAGTTGCTTTAGCTTGGTTCTTTGTGGAGGAGAGAGAGAGAGAGAGAGAGAGAGAGAGAGAGAGAGAGAGAGAGAG
>NW_022280056.1:2407234-2428472 GCF_004355925.1 Anarrhichthys ocellatus
AGAGAGAGAGAGAGAGAGAGAGAGAGAGAGAGAGAGAGAGAGAGAGAAAGAGAGAGAGAGAGATTGTGCCAAGGATACTGAGAGAGAATTAGAGCTTCTCATGACGGTGAGGAGTGGAAAAGAGGAGAATGCCCTATTCGATAAATTGCTGTTTGAGAGAGACAGATATCCTAGGGGTACAAGTGGTTTCGAAAAGGTGACCAACCTTTCCAAATGGAAATGGCAGCGCACGGTTTTTCCATGGCTCTATACGTGTGGATGACTTGAATTGAAGCATCAAGAAACTTGTTGTTACAAAGTTAGTCTGATATGAACCCATTTCTCCGAATTGAGAACGATTTTAGAGGCATTTTGTACTGAGAGTGTACAAATAGTTGTGGAGTCCTTTGGAGAATAGAGACCTTATCTAAACACATGATCCTCCTTTTAACCGTGGCATCCACAGTTTGAGTCCAGTTGACGTCATTCCCCTTATAACTGCCCATGTTCGTGTTGCTTTTGAACTGTAACAGACATAAAAGTATTTTATATCGATACTGTATTGCTGATCCTGAGTCAAAATATAGGACTGATGATGCGGATGATCAGTGATGATTGTGATGATAAAGACGCAATATACTCGACACATCAGTAGTAGAAAAAGAGAGAAACATCAAAAAACATTACACATGCAAATATGTTTATGTGTTCACACTATTGTCATGTTGGAGAAAAGTTACAGATTTCCGACTGACGGCATGTTGGAGCGGCAACGCATTGGTTATATGGTTAACAATGTGTAGAGTGTAACCATAGGGGACCAGTCAGGGATTGTACACAGAGCTGTGAAACATATGGTATGACAGCATGTCATATTTCAGTTTTAGCTCCACAGCTCTCCACAACCGTAAAATTTAAAAATCAACTTCCTGTGCTGTGAGTAGAGTGTGTGCCATTTTACAAGAGCTGTTGCACCACCTCAGTCTCAAGAGTCCCATGTGGCACTCAGCTGTTTTATAAAAGGAAGAAGGAACTCTTTGTCATCGGTAGTGAAGAATGGTAAGGTCATGAAATTAGACACAGGGGGGAAAAAAAGAACGGAAGGCAAAATAAATGAATTTCCACTTCAGTAAGTGCTAAATGTCTGGATTGGATGCAGCAGATACAGTTATGTTTGAACAGGGAAAAGCCCACGCAGTAGTTTTGTTATAGTCACATTGTACAAAAAAGGACATCGTATATTATAGTTATAATTCTTGAGATTTCTATTAATTAAACGTGTTTTATTGCGATTAATAGCATGCATTTTCTCTAATCTTTGTTCTCTAATTTTAAATAAAAATGTTAAAAGATATACATTTTACAGGACCGATACATGCATCCTGGGTTTTAATAAGAAAGAACTTTGGCTCCTGGAATACAATCTGTTAAGCTTTATTGGTTATATGTGATGATGTAGCAGCTACCCTGACCTATGACTCACCTATTATCTTAGGTTTGAAAACATGTGGCAATGAATGAATGCAATATAACGGCAGAAATTGACTTTGCTTTGAATCTTTCTCAGTATTTCACCTTCAGTGTTTGCAGTAGTCAGAGGAGTTCTTTGTGGCAAAGGACAGGACCATCAATAACACCTTCAGAGTCGTGCCTCAGGACAACATACATGAAAAGAAAATGTTACTGACAGCAACTTAACATTCAGGAAAGGAAGGCAATTGGTTGAGGATTTCCAATATCTAATAAAAGCTGTAACTAGCAGACAAGCTTGAAAATACAAAACCTGCTCACTGTGCATTTTATTTAGACACTGCAAAATAACTTTGCTGAGATGATATCTCCTAGAAAGCATACCAAAAAAAACAAATGAAACATTAAAAAACTTCACCTTGATTCCGCAGCTCTTGAGTCATTAACTGCACATTATGTTCACAGAGCTGCATCCTGGTCTCATCTCAGGAAAGAATGCATTTGAGTTAAATTAGGAGAGGTTATTGAAAGTGGCCGAGATGAGCCCTTTGTATTCCAGGTGCGTTTCGAGACAACAAAAAAAACATGGCACATGGCAGGTGTAACATTATGGCTCAGAATCTTCATTTCTTCGACCTACTAGCATCTTATGTGCTGATTACTGTTTGGGAGAACAATGAGACGGCTGCCACACGTGGTGATTTTCACATATTCCTTGACTGCTGATCAGCCCACATGAGCTAAGGAGAATATATGTACATGAGAAGAAAGCTGGAGACAGTCAAGTTGGAATGGCTTGCTGTGCCATTGACAGATTGTGGGGATCAACCAGGAGATGTAGGGAATCACTCGAGGGTGTGAATCAGTCATAATTAATTTTGGAGTGCACAAAAATGAATCCACCCATGAGTGCCAGAAACGTTTCTGTGTAGTTTCCCCAGCCACCTGCTGGCTGCCTTATGATAGATGAAACCCTTTAGTAAACAAGCATCACGAAATGGCAGAGTGAGGCGTATTGAACATTGCTCCGTCTCTCCCTTGCCATCTTCTCGGCAAAAATAATTAGATGCTGGGATGCAAAACACCATGGTAGTGTGTCTGCAGGCACCTGTTCCGCTTGATGAATATCCTGTACATGAGAGCCCATTAAAGCTGGCGATACATAACAGTTCTGTCAAAGCTCACTTCCGCAGCAGGGTTTTTAGTGTGTCAAGGGGACGTCCCTGATCGCCTGCTAAATTCATGCTTTTTGTAACTTCAGATTATGCATGTGATGATGAGCGTAGCACAATGCGCTGTGCCTTATGGTGCGTTGGTCACCTTTTCATTACAGAGCAAGAGGGCAGGCCAAGGGACTTTTCACATTAAGACCCGAACCAAAGTGGAGTTTGTAGATACACTGCACACAAAGATAGAGCCGGATCACAATAGGCAGAGCTGTTGGAGCTGAGTGAGGCCGCTGTGCAACATATTTCCTCTGTGCACAATACACAGCACAAACCAATACTCAGAACATCAACACACACAAAGCACTGGCACAAAATAACATTCATCTCTTATGTATTGCATTTAATGAAATTGAACTCTTTATCCGTCATATTAGTTTTAATAATCTTAATTAATTGCTATGGCCTGTGTCTTTAAAAGGTTAACGCTATGTTGATTTTCTCCTGGCCTCACAGGGGGGTTAATATGATCAGTTCAGGGACCTCTTGTCCCTGAACTGATCAGTTACATATGAATCCAACTTATTACATCTTAATGACCTAATACATTACATTTACATTAACAGTGTCAGTATCACCTTATGTCACACAACAATCTGTTTTTATGGATTTATACCGGTGAGCGTGGCATTTAACGGTTGTTAGAAATAGCTTAGTCTGATTATTTCTTTGCATTAAATTGTTTCCTACATAAAGTTTAGTTGCCAACAAAATACCATAATAATTCAATCATGTAGCTAAAATGATCTGATAGCAAAATTATATTTATATTTGAACTTGGCCTTCGAAAAAAAGATTTAATGAATATTGAATGTATTCTCTATACTCTACATTCTATACAGAGTGGCATGCTACAAGGTGTCAATCATAAAGTAATAACAGTTATAAATGCAGGTTATATTTAACTATCATTATGTGGGTGGTAGATACGGGTGTGATTATGTTAATTATTTATTTTATTTTGTCCAAATCATGCCAGGAAAGGATCAAAACAAAGTGTGATCTGGTGACTGTGTTGAGAGGCTTTACCTTCTGTGGTATGAAACAAACAGAGAGATGATGAAGGAATTAATCTCATATAGTGTATGGTCCAGACTGCAACTGCTCTTCATCAATCATAGAGGGGAACTATAATAATAAAGGTCCAAGAACATATTATTCTGCAGCTTGATAAGGTAAATCATGTTCCGTAATACAGTGTACAAATGAAAGTAGCAACTTAGAGGTCTGAGGCTATATTTTCTATACAGCATTTGGGGCACACTTGAGTTTGAATGACACAGATCTGACCTGCGTAATCAAACCAGACTAGAGGATGAAATATGGTGTTTCACAAATTAAATCTAACAGGCTTAGTATGAAGTTGCCATCAGGATGAAAATGTGCCACGGTTTAGTCACGTATTTTTCATTCATTGCATGTAGCTGATTATCTTGAGTGGAAATGTGCTTCATATAGTATACTATAGATTACAAATGTATTTACTTACATCATAATAGACTTACTATCCAACATTCTCATGGCTAATTTTCTCTGAGAAGACACACAAATGGGCACAATTCTCTCTCTCTCTCTCTCTCTCTCTCTCTCTCTCTCTCTCTCTCTCTGAAAGGAACACCAATCACATTAATTGGTTTCTTGGGGAAATATAAAACCCAAGGAGTAGGTCTGCAAAGTCCTCGGCACTCAAAGTCCACCAAACAGGAAAGTATATTTCAGACTGTGAGCTGTCAGTCTATCAAATTAAAGTCATTTTATACTGCAGACTTTGTATCTTGTGCTTGGCTGCGAGCTGCACATCTTTTGGTTAGATAATTATATTTGATTTTGCCACAGTTACGAATAGTGTCAGAAAATGTAGCTGATTAGATCCCTGATTGGTAATGCAGCGTGATTAGGCAGTTTACAGTTTCCTACCAATTATGAAATTTAAACCAACAGCCTCTAAAGATGACAGATGCTGCGTGAATAAAGTCGCTCCCACATGCCACACTGAAGGCAAATGCTTTTCATCACACGGTGAGAAAATTCTTTGGGGTCAATAAGTGCCAAAAGTCACATCTTGGTAATCAAAACATGGCCCTCCTCCCTATGAATGTTAAGTAACCCCAGTATGTGCTTGTAAACAGCTGATACACTAATGATGCACTGAGCAAATTAACCTGTTCAAGGACTTCTTCAAACATCTCCTACAAGTACGGAGCACTAAATGTGTATTTCCTCCTCAGCATTGCCAGCATGCAATGTGCATGTGCGTCTTAAATGCTTTGACCCTCCGTATTTCTGCACTCTTTGATTAGGACGTGCAGTGCTATTCCTCTACAACACATCTACTGTTAAATGGTATTCTTTTTCTGGAACAGTTTTTCATCCTTGAAGTGGTAATTCATAGTTCATCCTTGCACGCACCACAGTGTTTTTTCTGGTCAAGTTTCCCCACCCTCTCAGAGTCATTCTTTCAACTCCTAATGGAAAGAAAACCACTCTGGAGTCCTCCAACTCAGTTAGTAAAGGTAATTTAACTCTCCAAGTACGAAGCTCACACTGTTTATCGTTTCAAATGAATTCACACGCTACATGCGAGCAAAGGGGAGACAGGATGGGGTGTTTGGCTTCTAAACAGTCACATTGCTTCCAGGTGTGTGTCCCATTTCTGTCTTTGTCTCCAAAATAAGTCGGTTTTATTTTGTGACTATGTTAGAGAGGCTGCCTGTCAATCACAATCCATTCAAGTCAAAAACAACACGCTAACTTTTTTGTTTCTTTGAGTAGACTATTCTGCCCGCTACAGTCTGTACAGTTGAGCAGTGAATATAGCTTGTGTTTAAACAATTACAGCTGATAATTGCTGCACTTGTCATTAGTGGTAGTAAGTTATAACATCTGGAGCAGGAGTGGGTTTGAAAACTTGGGGGAGGTGGGCGGTACGTTTGGGAAGAAATGTGTTAAGACCAAAATTCAAACTGTACATTATTAATAGTCACCAGTTTATTCAGTGTAATCACAAGTGTGTCACAACGTGATCAAACAAATGAAATGCAGGACTGTCAAAGAAGAAGACTGTAGGAAATTGTACAAATCTGAATTATGTCACTGTTCATAAACACACTTAAAGACCTCTGCCAGTCAGAGTCAACTCACCCTGTCTGTTGGTGGTTAATGTCTCCGCTTTTTAACTCAGGGGGTTGATTGTGGAGCTGTTTGTCACTGACTGAACAAACGTTTAAGCGTTCAATCATCTGAAGTGAAAGCCGAGAAGACAAGGAGCAATCAGATGACCATCTACACTTTGATGTCGTGTGAAGGTCAGCCCTTCATCTTCCCTCACACCGCAGCCGACCGCATCGTCGTACAAACGTCTGACGGGTGATTTGAGGAAACCGATTGCTTCCAGTTGAGCCGGCTTTATAGAAGTCACAGCGATGGGGAACTCCCACAAATATCCAGCTGACCCAAATAACAAGGTTAGTCAACATCAGACAGCATTCCTCTGATCATAGCTATGTAGGGACCTCACAGACATAATTAATACTGTTTGGATTTGTTGCTTTTTCTTAAAAGCAACTTGAGAAGGAAGCTTCATGTTAATCTGGAGAAGAAGAAAATAAAAATAAAAAAACAATCCACAGTTATGTGACAAAAGCCATGACTGGTTCTCCTGGAAACTGCTCAACATTATGAAGGTGAGAGTGTTGCAGATAGAGCACAGATGACACATATAACAAGTTTAATGAGTTGAACTTATTTAAATCCACCCTTTCAAAATAAACACCGTGTTCACTTGGTTTAGGGTGTTTAATGTTGTCTGCTGCTTGTAAAGTAACGCTTTAATACAGAAGGCCGGGACACAAATACATTCCAGGAACAAAGTTTACTTAATCAATGAGCATCTTATCAGGCAACTGATACATTGTAGATTATCGGCATTTCATGGGATCTTTTAGCAGAAATTGAATACAATATTTATAACTATGTTTTAATTGTGTATTATCACCTGAAACTAAGAATCGTTGTGGTTTCGTTAGCTGAGATGAGTCCTTTATATCTACATAGGGAGCTGGTTCTCTTGACGGAGTCCATCATGTTGCACCGCCATCTTTCTACAGTAGCCCAGAACGGACAAACCAAACACTGACTCTAGCGAGAGGCTTTGTATTGTTACGTTATACCTGAAGACCACCGTAGTTCTCCCGCAGGCTTGTGAAACTGCGGTAATGTCACCACAGCCTTGGAAATGGAGGAATGAATACTTAATAATTAGTGTCATTATTACTAAAAACACAATTTATGTCCTTGCTATTCTAAATCCTCCAGTTTTTAAGTATTGTACTCCAGTACAAATTTGAGATCCTTTACTTGAGTATTTCCTTTGCATGCTACTTTATCTACAATTCCACTAAAATCTACTGGAGTAGAAATATACTGTACTGTCATAATTTGACTTACTTTAGTTTTACGTTGTGGTATGTAGATTTAATTCTCATTCATAATAAAGAATAATACCACTCAAGTGAATGAGGTTTGAGCATAAATGAGGCATCAGTGTCTCAACTGAGCTTCTCTCAATGACCAACAGCTTACAACATCACAGAGTCAAGCTTGATTCAATGATAAGATGGCTGCTTTAAAGACCAGCTGAGAGGGGCAGCTTGTAAATAATAGGGCGTCTGACTCGTCAATAATTTCATCAGCTCAAATGTCTATTCCTTTGCAACCTGCGGACAACCTTGTTTGTTGTACTGCAGGAATCAAAGGTTAGTTTTGTGAGGAAATAATTATGTGAAACGTTTTTTGATAGCTATTGACTTACAGTGTGAACGCTGCTAGAATACCTTTAATGCATCTCTATATCTCAGCTTAAGAGCCTTGAAGCACCTCTGTCACAATGGTGTACAGCTTTTACATGTTGGCAAGTGAACACATCTTCGCTTACCTCAGCACATGTGTCTCGTGCGACATGCTTCAGATTGTCAATGCAATGGATGTTCTCTGGCTTGAATAGAGTTACTTCATTTTTAATCAGTGAATCAGTCGACTAAACAGATTGTCAGCGAGCGAGTGAAGATAGGACCGTGTTACCATGGCAACTGCCTCCAAACTTGGAGCAAACATACTAGCGTCTACTTATAAAAAATGTGCCAGTATTCACACCATTAGCAGGCCACAGTGTACCATAACACTCATATTGGAGAGCTTCGCTGCATACTTGACTTAATGTTCATCGACACTATCCGAGCCTTTAATATGATGCAGATTATTCAAAGAGCCTGATTTCTACACAGTCATCTGAATGAAGTCTTGTGGAGGGCAAAGTGTAAGAGCTTTACACAATGACTTGCACAAGGGACCCTGACTAAAAACTAGCATGATAAATTAATTAAGACTCACAGTGTTTGTAAAGAATCCCACTGAGTCACTCGTCTTTCTAGCTTTGGCTGATAAACAATGCAGTTGTTTGGAAAAGAAAGTGTCCTTTACAGAGAAGATTGATTGCAGAGCAATAAAGCAAGGCAGAACGCTGGACTTTCAAAGCAATAACTGAACCGAGCCACATCAACTGGAAAAAAAATCACTATATTTGGTGTGCCCAGAGCAATGAAGTCAGTGTTGGACTGTGCCAAGTTTTGAGAGTGCCATTACCAAATACTACAGATCATGATTCAGATCGGATGCAAGACCTTTCTTGGCTGCTTACCAGCTGCTTAGAGCAGAGAATCAGAAACATGTCAATATCTACCTGGATACCTGCCATGCTGAGAGCTGATGTCTCTGAACAACAGCTAGATGAATAACATCTCGCCAACACAACTTATTTCTCCCAACAGCTGAGGAGATCACAGGCAAATGTCCAGGTAGCATGAACACTTTTACAAACATGTTTTTTTAACGATTATTATCCAGGTTGACAGCTGGTGAGAAAAGTGGTCCAATCCCAGCTGCAGAGCATCAATCTGACGCTCCACCTGTTGTCTCTTCTCCCAAACCCTCCATTGCTCATTAAACAGCGCTGCCTTTCAGGCCGAATCCACTCAGCCCGGTGATCACCCACTGTGGGACCAGAGCACGGAGAGGGAACGGATCTGGGGTTGCCAGATTGTCAGGTCTGTGAGGTGTTATTCCTCAAATAAATATGGAGATTACGTGTGGCGCCTGCATGCCAACCATGCTTCCCCACTTTTTTAGTAAGACCTGGAATCTGTGTGAAGCTATGCACCAGCAAATAAAACAGTTAAGGTCTCGTGTGATTTAAAGAATATGTGCTATATAGAATGACCAGGAGAAAGGGTGAGGTGAGAGAACAAATTACATTACATTACAGTCATTTAGCAGACGCTTTTATCAAAAGCGACTTACAATTCAGATTCTATCACATTCTACACCGTAGACACAGCTAGGGGAGCAATTTTTGGGGTTAAGTGTCTTGCTCAAGGACACATCGACATGCGACTATCAGATAATAAATAATGGATTCACCACACTAAACCAAGGTAAAATTCAGTAAAATTGATCAAGAATTGAAGCAGGAACCGTTGGAACCAAATGATCATCATCAGCCATCTTTTGCTCAGTGATTATTTGCAGCGACTAAATAATAATAGAGGTGCTCCCCACGTTAGCAATTTTAGCTAAAAGATTTCTGCCCATCAACCAAGACGAGTTAACTCTGCTTCATCAAAACAAGTTTTCACACGACAAACTTAACAAACAGAAAGTTGAGGTGTTACAGCAGCACAGCAGAAAATGAAGAGATTCACTTATTTTTAATTTAATATTGCAGTGTGCATAGAAATCTGAGCAAAACGGCTATCTTATTCAGGATAGAAGAAGTAAAGAAATAATGTGTATAAGGAAACCCTTCACTTTTTGGATGAATTGTTGGATTTGTTCTTTAAAAAAAAATGGAAATAAAAATGTAGGTGCTCTCCGTAATCCGTAACCACAAAAATAAATACAGGCGTCAAGGATCTTCACATATAGAACCTGCTGCCAACATCCCAAATTCCCCATAAACCTGAAAAGTAAAAGAAAGAAAAACACGACCAATGTTTGTATCATGAAAAATACCTTGTCAGCTAGAAATGCTGTACAGCAATTTCTGCAGCTTCTACTGAAACGTGTTTATGGTTTAACTAGGATGTGTGTGTGTGTGTGTGTGTGTGTGTGTGTGTGCGTGTGTGTGTGGCTAAGGTGGTAGAGTGGGTTGTAGAGCTCAACATGTCGAAGTGTCCTTGAGCGAGACACTGAACCCAAAGTTGCTCTACATGGACAGGCCAGTCTCTTGCATGGCAGCTCCGCCACCACTGATGTATGAATGTGTGTGTGTGTGTGTGTGTTAATGGGAGAATGAATGCAAATTGTCAAGCGATTTGACAGATAAGGTAGAAAGGCACTAATGCAGTACATTTACCATGATTTCCCTGTTCCATGTGCTTGGCTTTGCTAACGCACGCTGGAGTTAAAGTTAAATCATATAATAAAGAAACCATATAGTGTACTACATCACAGTGGAACGCAAGCAATCATCACAGGTCCTCGCCTCTGTATTTTTCACTTGTTGAGTGTTTGATTGGAACATTGCTGTGGAATCAAATGGCTGACTGATTGTCACTAATGTGCATATGTGTTTAAAAAAGCATTTCATAGTCTACCATGTAAGTGAGGGACTAAACTGATAAGCTTACAGAGATGTAAGAAAATAAGGATCCGACCACTTTAACTTTAAATTCGTAGGCTTTTCAAGTTTTACGGTTTCCCTCTTACGTTTTTCACACAGCTTCCACATCAAGAGCCAGAACAGAGGGAGAATCATGGCGCTCGAGTGGCTTTCTAGTGGTCAAAGTGCTATTCACAAAGCTGCTGAACACCAAAGCCTCATGCTGTTAGGGCAGGAAATACCCTTCAAACAAAGGGTGGAGCAGAGTGCTCGCCTCGTTTATAATGTATCTAGATCTCTGTTCACTTGCACTGGCTGTAAAATATTTTCATCAGGGAAATGCACCTCATAAAATACAGTATCCTCGCATGCCACAGGCAGAAGATAAGCAGAAGTGCGCATAAACAACCAAGAGTGTGCTGTTTTCTTCTTCTCTCCTCTGCTTGGAAGTAGAACCTCTTGTCCCCGATTTGATGCAGAAAGAGAGAGCACCTTATGACCTGGGAGTGATGAAAAACAGGGCACCGTAGTGAGATGTCCTTCCTCCACCTCATACTGGGAGTAGACTACAAGTACTATGGATGGTCTCAGAAAGGGTAACGTTTTCATAAAGCAGACACACGTCAGTGTACAGCACTACAGGATAGGCATTGCTCCGGGGGAAATGAGAAGTGTTTCAGGGAAATATAAGTAAGAGATGTATGCTCTGTAGCCAACTGGACTTCAGCTGATAGTTTTAATCTTTTACAGTCTGAATGTAAGGACGGCAAATTTAAAATAGAAGAACACCACTCAGGAGTGGATGAACTGCAGGAATAAGCCTGAGCAGTGATTATTACGACTGTCTATGATGTATGTTTTATTCGAGGACAGGGCCTCCCTCGAGGGCCAGAGGCCTATTAGCCCTGCGGGTGTGCCCGCTCAGCTTTCAATCCCATCAGCCGCAGGCAGTCCCTCCGTCAATTCCTCTGTGCTGTGCCTCCGGTCCCTCCTCCAGGGAAGTTTTCAAAGAGGTATATCTGTTATGTCACAGTAACACCATGATGATGAACTTGTTTTATTTTTCTTTGCCAATCATCAAAAGAATTGCACATCAAACTGAACCACTACTACAATCATTGGTCTAATTGTAATAATTCTATGAATTTGAGTTGAGCAACTAGCCTTGATAAATTCAACTTTCCAATTATGCATTTTAGTAGGAGCATCAGTCCTCCCTCTACTGGGAATAAACATATTCCTAGAGATGTGTGGGAGACAACCATTCAATTCAGCAATGTAATGCAAAAATTAGGTTTATTATAATTATATTAATCACAGCATAAAAGCCTGAAATTTCCATTCATTTTCCTTGATGGTCCTCTAAGATATGAGCCTGATTAAAAAGTATAATCCGTTTTGACCAGCGTATAAATCTACATCAGAGGAAGTGGATATGTCCATGTGGAAAAGTGCACACTGTGGCGAACGTTGGGCTCCTCACCCTGTTATTAGAGGTTCACGCTTGACTAACCGTATCCTTTTCTGTCTGATCTGATTTGCATAGCTAAAAGCACATGCCTAGTGTTACGTGCCAGTGTCACTGTACTTATTATTAAAAATGTTACGTCTTTCACTTTTCATTATTCTTGCCGTTTAAGGATTTTCAGTATTCCCATTTGGTTGATGTGATCTCATTACAAAGATATACAGTGTGAATGACAGAGGAGACACTAAGTACTGCATACAACTACAAGCTGTACTCTTAATACTACGTTAACCCTTGGAAGATTGATACGCAATTAAATCCTTAATCTTCTATGCAACACATTTCTAACGTTGCTTCTATAAGAATACTACTACAAGACTAAAGTGGACTCACTTATGGAGTCTGTGTTCCAGAACACATATAGTTCAAAGCATGTCTTATCTTTTCCACATTAATTACGTGTGTGAAATCTGCTTGATGAAAATGAGAAAGAAAATGTGTCGTGAGGCATACATCCTTTATGTGGACAGTGCTCAAAGCGATGACACTGTGTGGCTTCTATCATACAAAGAGCACAGGATTGTTCCAGTGGTTGGAAACATAGACTAAAAGCATGGAATGCACTGGTGGTCGGTACGTACATCAGAGCTTTTTGTTTCTGAATGCATCAGTGGGTAAAAGCTAATAGATTCGTGATGGGTTCTGCAGGCGATCTTGGCTCGTGTCCCTGCAGCTCGCACTGCAGCCAGGGTTTGGTCTGAGGCGGTGGATCTACAAATTTAAAGGGATCTCCCTTAGGAGAGAGACATTTGAACTTTGGTTGTAGTTTTGTTCTATTGATTAAAAAGTTGAGTTTCCTGTGAGAATCAACTGCAAGTGACTTTGCACTCTTGTCTTTCATGAGAAGTTTTAGTTTTTCCCCCAAAAAAAATCTCAACACGCCAAAGTGTGCAAACTTGCAGTTTTGTCCAACAGTCGTTAGTACAGTGAGAGACTAATAGATGATTCCCTATAAGCTAGAGCCTCGTCAAGTATGGGCTTTATGAAAATCTTCACCTATGAAGAGTAAACAACAGTAGGAAGCATAAATATAAAAATGGAGAGCAATCATTTCTAAGAAGTCTTCTGGAGAGGACTGAAGAGGTCAGGTAGCCTTTTTGCATCTTATACTTATTATAGAAGGCTGACCCCTGCAAATGGACTTAGTGGGTTTAATGGGCCTGTTTGGACAGTAGAGAAAAGATTCAAGATTCAGCTTCACATGCCGTTGTTTTTTTATGGTTGTGTAGTAGCAGAGAGGCCAAGGTGATGTTTTCATCTTTTTTTCCAGAGACGTAACATGGTGTAATTAAAGGCTTCAGTAATCCCTGTGAAAGGAATAGTAATAAGATTAAGCATTTTGTTGAACTATCTTGAGCTCATTACAACCTTTAGTTTCTCATAATCTGATTATTTGCACAAAACATTTACTATCAAACCATTGATCTGCTTAAACAAGTGCTAACCTCTGCAATGTACGCTTTTATCATCATCTCCGTGTCTATTATCTTTACAATCGCTGCAATATCAACAGTTGAAATATCCGCTAATATGATTCATCTGCATTTATATACTTCACAAACCATGCAAGCCCCGCCCACATGATGCTTCCCGGTGTGACATATAAAACATGTAACCACAATGTCCTCAGTCTGAATCTGGCTCAGGGCCTTTGACTCATGAGTGCTTATTGTTCGTCACTTTCTACTGTGAGCTCAAAAAATAAAGCAAAATGCAGCTAAATAATATAAAATAATGATTACAATTTTGATTAAAAAAAGATGATATGATGCATATTATGTTTTCATGAGTCTTGGAATATATGCTCAGAGTGAAATACAGCACATGCAGAATATTTTATGCATGGTTCACAATCTCAGCTCAGTTGCTGAGTGGTAGCTTTTCTTAAGATGCCTGTGTGGCCCACATTCAAAACAACGCACTCTTGTATTTGTGTGATATTATTCGTGCACATCACTGCTTGTGTTTGCAAAGGAGACGCTGAAGATTTCAAGTTCACCTTCACAACATTTCTCTTTGTTGTTGTTGTTTTGTTCTCATCATTCAGCACATGGACTCGTGTGAACCGCCAGTCGTGTTGGTTTTAGCAATAGTTCAGTATGAGAAAAGAGGCTCTTGTGGAATTGCATAACGAGTCCTCACACAAAACTGGAGAAATGCCAATGGCAGCTTTGTGGGACCAGCTGCACCAGGCATCTCTTCTCTTTTTAATGTGCTCTGGATACACAGCCATGAGCCATCACACTTCCCCTGGTAGCCTACATACACTCTCCTCCATTTTTTTTTGGTCCTCTGGGGTTGGCCTCTACATCCATGCAGTGTCTGACTTTAACTCAAAACAACAGCGTTTGGTTTTAAATGGGCAAGTGGGAGGACCACTCACCTTCTTGTATTGTTTTTATTGACTCAGACAGTTGTAAAGCACCGAGTGAGAGACTTGGAGAGGAAACAGAAGGCAGAGGTGTCGGATACAGTACTGGAGGCTTATCAATAGATGACAATGTGACAATGTATTTTTGTATGGTACTGCTGTGTGGGGCAGGGTGAGGGTGGTAACAATGAATAGATATCACAGATTTGATATTTTTCAGATTTTGATATGTATACCACAATAAATGGATGGATGCATGGAAATAATCGAATTAAGATGACGATGAAATTGACAATGTTGCACTGTTATGCATTACAAAAAATGTAAAACCAAATCTTTTTATTTAAACAGAATGTTGATAGTGAAATTTGCACGTGACAAACCGGACTCCTTCTCCTCTGAGTCATAAGTCAGTCAAATCTAAACCCACAGACACTTTCAGAGGATATCCTTATCTCCAATGTTGCGAATAAATGTCTATGAATCCGGAATTTGGCTGACAATCCTTATGTTTTTAAGTTTTCTTTAGTATCAAAGTAATCCATTGATAGCTCTCACAAGGACTGCTAACTCGGCTAAAAGCCTGTCAATAAAGCATAGATTTGCCAAGTATTGCTACTACTTTATCAGATTTTGATATTATACAGTTCCATTAAAAGTTAAAAAAAATATATATATAAATAAAGAAAAACTGTGGGTAGCCGTAGAGTCACTGAGAGATGGACAAACAACTTCCCGTAAATTTCACGATTTACTTTCTTGTCTCGTCCATCGTCGCTAGTTCTCTGCTGAATTGCTTCTTAGCTCTTATAAAATATGTGTTTATCTGAACATGTATTAGAACTGCCAAGCACTTTGATTGCATGGAGTGTATAGCAACCAAGGCCACACAAATGTCCTGCCACTCCTGCGAGCTGTAAGCTCTCCCATGCACTGCTCTGAATTACCTGTCAGCATCGATTACAGGGAGTCAGTGTGGATAGGATCTTGGATTTTCTCCCCTTCAGAATTAAGATAAGCTCCTGCCTGCCTGTTTGAGATGCCCCTTGTTGACCCACCTGTTGAGTGTGTTGTGAGATGTGTGTTCTTCCACCGTGGCCATATTATCCCTCAGCTACACACACATGGACTTACGCTGAGCAGGCAGCACTCACTGTCCTCCTCTGTACATTTCTCCCCATCGCCCCCGTTCCTCGTCTCTCCTCTCACCTTTGTTTTCAGTCCTTGTGTTTCTCCTCTCTTCTCTAACCTCTCTTGCTAAGCTACCTGTCTGCTTTTATTCAACTTCATCTCTCTCGCCACACCTCGTTGACAGCAAATTCCAAAGTGAAAGTCCTATTTCTGCTGTTATCCAAGCAGAAATAAAACATTCAGTTTGTGAAATTGGAAATATATCAATTTAAATTGTCCATCTCCCACTAGTGAGGGCGCATTGTACCATCTACCACACCTTAGGAAAACAATAAATAAATAAAATAAAAGATTAGAATCTAAAGTGAAACTCCACTTTGAGTCTTTACTATCTAAACGAATATCTAAACTTAGTCGGCTGCTGTTCATGTCTGTTATAATTTGTCAAGAGGCATCAAAATGTATAGAATGAACCCTACATGTTCCAGACAGTCAGATTTCAGCTATAAGACGATGCATATTAATCCATATTTTGACAAAATAATAACTACGTGTTGAGCATTTGGACAGACAAACATCTCCTCCAAATGCAGGCTGGTTTCATACACTGTTGCACTAATGCACTGTCATTTGTATATCTCACAAAATCAATTCCTATGTAATCCATGACATCATGAACCAGGAAGTATAAAGAGGGACAAACTCCGCATGTGGGGGAGTTCTGGGCTTACTGCCAGAAATCTCTTTAGGTTTAGGCAACAAACCTACTTGGTCAGCTGAAGGCAAACTTCTCCTGTGGGAAAAAAAACATTGACTTAGTTGTCATGCAACTTCCATACTTAAGCCACGCCCCTTCACACCAAGTGGTTCTCTTGCCTAAACTAAGGTGTTTGCTGTTTAGACTGAAGCATATTTTGAAAAGACTGTTTGTTACGAGTGGGAATTGACACATGGTGCTGGCCATTTCAATGAAAACGCACGAAAAATAAGGAATAACTTTTCATATGTCATACGAACCTTTGCATGAGGACATGTCGCCGAATGAAATTACAGAATAGTGAGGTCCCCATCTGTGGTTGATGAGCAAGAGTCTCACATAGACAGTGGAGGAGTGGTTAATATTGCAGGAGTGCTTTGGGAAGTTTCTATGGATGTTTTGATTATTTTTAAAATATCAAAATGTATTGGAACAGACATGAATTGAAGTTGACTACAGTATAACATACCACTTATTCTGTATGAAGAATGAATTACAAGTCGAGGAAGATCGTTGGCAGGGAATTATCTCCTCACAAAGGAAATGATCGAATGAAATCTCGAAAACCTTTGATTGTAATAGCTCCCTAACCTCTGTATCAGCACCGCAGCACAACACATTTAACTTATTGCTTCTCAAAAGAGAAGACGATTTGTGCTGCAGGCTTTAGAGTTTGTCTCCAGAAACACTCACATGATTATCACAGATATCTCAGCCTCAGACTGTCAGAGCTCTAAAAATGATTCCTGCTTTAGAAGACTTTGACCTGCTAATATCTTCTATTATTAATGCCTTTTAGAAAGAGACCTCCCTCACCTCTCATCTAATGTGCAATATGTCTCACTAATATATAGCTTGATAGAGGAAGAAATTGATTAGAAGATGGAAAAAACCGAGAATATTCTAGTGTTAGCACACAAATGAATTTTCTCTTTTCTTACTAGTAGAAGAACGTAAAGCTCCTTGAGCTGGAGTTCAGACCAACTATTTATGAGTCAGCCAACTTCGTTTCCTATTCATAATCAATGGAAGAGCTCTTGGCCATCCATCAATATGACAATATGCAGTTAAGTATTGGTCCTCTGTCTTTGAGAGGGAGTTTTTCATCTTTATAGATTCTGATTGGACTTTCTAATGCCCCAAGGAAATGATATGTGACTTTGTGGTGTTCCCTAAACCATCACAAAAGCTTTCATCAGGAGAGAGAGGCCGGCCCTTAAACGAGCGCAATCTATAATTTCCACAGCTTCAAGCCTAATGTTAAGTTGATGAGAGTCTCATGGATAGGAGTCAGGAATCTAATATAATTTCAGCAGAGGGCTGATTACACCCTAAATGGTGTGCAGACTTTTCAATATGTTGAGTTAAGTAGATTCTGGGGAAATATATTTTTAGGTTTCTTCTGAGGGATTTCAATTTTACAAATACTGATAGGGGTTTTCAGTGCCAGGAGAAGTAATGTGTGACTTTGTGGTGTTCTCCTAAACTCTGAATAGCATTTCATCTGGGGAAGTAAGCGGATTTTCAAATGCATGTACCTTCAAAGATTAAAGTTAGGTTGGAAAAAAATGTCTAATGTATGATGAATTTAGACGCAAAAAATGACTGGGTCAAAAATTTGGGATTGTTTTAAATAACCAGATCTAAACTCTGGTAAATAATCCAACAGTAACATAAGAACTAACACTAACATTGGGCCCAAACTACACAGTAGCAGTCGGTAAAGTATATTCTGAGTTAAGGTTCCACCTTATAGTCGGCCGGCTTCAGGAGCCCGTTTTTGAATGTGACAGCCACTCGGGCCTTCGCATCCACATTGGGAACCTTCATCAGCTCGTCTCAAACAAGGCAGGGTAATTGTGTCCTCGTCAAGCCATTTTGTTATTGTATTTACAGTTCCTAATCCCCCGGGTAATCCGATCGACTTCAATGCAGCTACAACCTCCCTGCTTGAGCTTTCCTGGACAGCTGTCATCTGTTTCTGTTTAACTGTCAAACTGTTGGGACAGATCTGAGTTCATTGGTGTGACGCATGGTGTGACGCGGCTGACAACTTTTTATCGGCTTTCGTCGGCTGAATAACTGCGCCCATATGAAGACATGAAGACTTGTGAGGTGTGGGAATAACAACCCCGTAATTGGATTCATTTGGAGATGATCATTGTCCCCATTAGTGCCATTTGTGTACAGTGATGTAGACTCAATCTTTCATTGCCTTTCATTGCCTCCTCCTCTCCCCTCGGAAATGAACAATTATCTTCTGTAAATTGAATTCTGCCACACACCGGGTTGCACATCAAACGCATGCACATAGAACCACTCAGTCCAGCACACCTTTCCTTTTGTCATGCTGGGCTTTATCTCTTCCTGTGTGCAAGGACGGATCCAGGTCGTGAAGGAATTCAAAACATATGATTATTTTCATGTTTGCTTGCCTCTAATCCTCTTAATCCGTTATTTGCCATGCTGAGAATATGCTGGCTGTATTTGAACTTCAGTAGGATCGAGTGGTACTGGTGGAGAGACGGATTCGTGGCGGCAGCGGCTATTGTTATCAGATGATAGTCAACACCGCCTTGGGCACATCCCACCCTGAGGTTGACATCATTTCCTCAGTGCCATCACTGATCTAATATGTCCAGGCTCACTCTGAGGGTCAGCGTGTGAGCCAACTGTCCAGAGGGGATTTCACAGTTCAGGCCAACAGCAACAGAAAACACAGAGATGCTCAAATCTTACTGGCTACTAATAGGTCAAGTGGATAACTTAATACCTCAGAGTAGTTTACTATTACACACACTATCACAATTAAGGCAATACAAATACAATTTCAATTTAATTCATATTTTGATTGGACTACGCAAACTACTTTAATTAAAGGAATAGTTTACCATTTTATAATGAAATATACGCATATTCGCTTTTTATGCTACAGGCACCTCTAAAGCTTATTCATTAAAATTTGGTATATAATATCTTTAATCCGTGCAAAAATGATAATTCAGCATCTTATTTGGGGTTATTAAGCTTTTTCCAGTCATTGTGCTAAACTAAGCTTAGCTAATCTAAGCTTAATGGCTGCTGGCTGTAGTTTCACATTTACTGTACAGATATTAAAGTGCTATCAGTCTTTTCATCAAACTCTTTGTCAGAATGCAAATCAGCACATTTCCCTAAATGTTGAACTTTTACTTTTACAGATCTGGTATTTTCTGTATTTTTCTAAACTGTATTGTACACGCACATGATTGTAACAAATTGGAGATGAGCAGAATAAACTGTTCCCTTATGTCTCAGAATGATACAAATGAATTTCTACAATGTTGGTAAGAATAACATGCAACACTGACATTGTGTGGTAAATCCCTTTTACTGTGTCTTACAGCCTTGTGTGGAGGATTAGAGAGTAAATCCACAGCAAAGCACAGCTCAATCTCTGTATTGTGTCTTCGCGATCTTGAACAGCTTGGCATTTCTTTACATGCAGAACTTTCCCCCAAAGTTAGAGAAAAAGCCAAGCATTTTAATAAAGCACTACTGTAGAGACCGTTGGTCACTGAGCCCCCACAGAGACCTGTCTAGCACATGGAGGTGCAGAGGCTGAAGGTGCTCTGTGGCTGCGTAAGCTCACCAGGTGTTGTCTAAGATGCAGTTTAGACCTCAGCCTCCTCTCTGCTGCTGCCTCCAGCCGTACAACACAGGCGATCTCACAGTTTGTTTATGCCTGCCTCCACACATTCCCACCACAGAGAGCGGAGCACTGACCACCACTGAGAGAATGCTTAGTCTGTTACTTGCATCCAGTCTGAGCCTCTTAGGGAAAACAGTTCACTCGTTGTTGTAGGACTTTTCCCTTTCCACCTACTCATACGGAGTGTTTACAGTGTTTCTGGCTCTGCCGGCTGTCTACTAACGATTAACATTCATACGATTTTGACAAAAAATAAAGTAAGATACAGTTTAGATGGGCTAGTCATGGTTCAAACTACACTACCAGTGGCTACAAGGAGCAAAGAATTCCAAGATCCTATTGTATTGTCAGTCTCTTCCTGAGCATCCCAAACTCTATAATTTATTGGAAAACTGGGAAGTCAGAGAGGTCCAGCAAGCGGAGAAAGAAAGAGGAAAGAAAGAAAGACATGCTTCTCTGCAGCTTCACTAACCCTGCGCTCTGCAGGTGGATAACTGCGGCCTATCCATGAAGTGGCAAATATCCTGAAAACTCTACTCCCACTGCTGCGGATGCGATAGTGCTGGAAGTTATGGAAATCGAAGAATATGTTTCTCACAAGCTTCCCGACTTCTGCAGGAGGAATTAAAGCTCTATGAACAAGTTCATGCAATGAAGAGCATCGGTTTAGTTTTAATAATTCATCAATTATCTGTTCCGTCCTACATGATCATGCGCATGATGCTTATCATATATTTATACAAGTGGGTTTGCTTTACTGGACAGAAGACAATGTTATCAACCAAATATTTTGAGCTTGGTGACTATACTAAAAATCTTTTATGGTTATTTTATGGAAATTCTTAGTCTCACATTAAGACACATCCCTGAGGCTCAGAGGAAACTTCTACATGTTAAGCTACGACCTGCTCGTCATCCGATGCTCGTTTGGGCACACAGAGTTGAGGAAGCCGATGAAGAAGGACTGAGGGGCGGGAAAGGCAGCAAACCGTCACACAAAGGAGACCCTGACAGACAGTGTCGTACTTTCCTGAGCACTGAGGCATGAGTCAATCACGACTCTGAGCGCAGGACATCTCTGCATGTCCTATCTCCACTGAGCTCCTTCAATACATTACAGTGATGGACGTGTGGCAGGTGCTGAGAAAAAGTCAAGCGACTTACACCAATCATTTGCTGCCTTACAGCTTGGCAGTTTAACGGGTCCATGTAAGAGGAAAGATAGACAGAAGTAAAGTGTTGCTCAGTTCTCTTGGAGACGACAGACCTCTTCCTACAGATCAGCTGTTATACTCATTGAGCTGACAGTCGGTTCCTTTCATCCTCTAAGAAGCTGCAGTCTGTGTCTGCCTGGTGTGAAAACGTTCCATTTTTGAAACACACTTTCTTGTACAATATTCCTCTGAGGATGTTGCCTGTTTGGTCGGGGGG